>NC_043982.1:601680-716680 GCF_902150065.1 Myripristis murdjan
GATTGGGTTCAGGTCTGGTGACTGTGGAGGCCAGGTCATCTGCCGCAGCACTCCATCACTCTCCTTCTTGGAGAAATAGCCCTTACACAGCCTGGAGGTGTGTTTGGGGTCACTGTCCTGTTGAAAAATAAATGATCGTCCAACTAAATGCAAACCGGATGGGATGGCATGTCGCTGCAGGATGCTGTGGTAGCCATGCTGGTTCAGTGTGCCTTCAATTTTGAATAAATCCCCAACAGTGTCACCAGCAAAACACCCCCACACCATCACACCTCCTCCTCCATGCTTCACACTGGGAACCAGGCATGTGGAATCCATCCGTTCACCTTTTCTGCGTCTCACAAAGACACGGCGGTTGGAACCAAAGATCTCAAATTTGGACTCATCAGACCAAAGCACAGATTTCCATTGGTCTAATGTCCATTCCTTGTGTTTCTTGGCCCAAACAAACCTCTTCTGCTTGTTGCCTCTCCTTAGCAGTGGTTTCCTAGCAGCTATTTGACCATGAAGGCCTGATTGGCGCAGTCTCCTCTTAACAGTTGTTCTAGAGATGGGTCTGCTGCTAGAACTCTGTGTGGCATTTATCTGGTCTCTGATCTGAGCTGCTGTTAACTTGCGATTTCGGAGGCTGGTGACTCGGATGAACTTGTCCTCAGAAGCAGAGGTGACTCTTGGTCTTCCTTTCCTGGGTCGGTCCTCATGTGTGCCAGTTTCATTGTAGCGCTTGATGGTTTTTGCGACTCCACTTGGGGACACATTTAAAGTTTTTGCAATTTTCCGGACTGACTGACCTTCATTTCTTAAAGTAATGATGGCCACTCGTTTTTCTTTAGTTAGCTGATTGGTTCTTGCCATAATATGAATTTTAACAGTTGTCCAATAGGGCTGTCGGCTGTGTAGTAACCTGACTTCTGCACAACACAACTGATGGTCCCAACCCCATTGATAAAGCAAGAAATTCCACTAATTAACCCTGATAAGGCACACCTGTAAAGTGAAAACCATTTCAGGTGACTACCTCTTGAAGCTCATCGAGAGAATGCCAAGAGTGTGCAAAACAGTAATCAGAGCAAAGGGTGGCTATTTTGAAGAAACTAGCCCTGCGTTCCAAATCGCATACTTATACTTTTTACTTTTAGTATGTACTGCAGCTGCCCTTACAAAGTATGTAGTTTAGTATGTATTGGGACATACTAATTCTTTTTTTCCCTACTAAATAGTATGGTAGTATGAGTATTGGAACGCAGGGCAGAATATAAAACATGTTTTCAGTTATTTCACCTTTTTTTGTTAAGTACATAACTCCACATGTGTTCATTCATAGTTTTGATTCCTTCAGTGAGAATCTACAATGTTAATAGTCATGAAAATAAAGAAAACGCATTGAATGAGAAGGTGTGTCCAAACTTTTGGCCTGTACTGTATATATATAGATAGATAGATAGATGTAGATAGATAGATATATACATATATACACACACACACACACACACACACACACACACACACACACACACATATATGTATATATATATATATATATATATATATATATATATATATATATATATACACTACTCACAAAAAGTTAGGGATATTTGGCTTTTGGGTGAAATTTATGGAAAATGTAAAAAGTTCACGCTACAGTGATATTATATCATGAAAGTAGGGCATTTAAGTAGAAGCATACACTGGTGATTTCCTCATCTCAAACAATTTCTTGAAACAAAAGCCAACAACAGTGGTGGGTATACACGGCGACTCAGCTGATCCCATAGGTTTTCTATAAGATGCAGGTCTGGAGAAAGTGCAGGCCACTCGATTTGAGGTACCCCAGTCTCCAGCAGCTGTTCCCTAATGATACGACCTCGATGAGCTGGAGCATTGTCGTCCATGAAGATGAAATTAGGCCTGTGTTGTTCATGCAGGGGCACAATGACTGGATTAATGATGTTATTCAGGAAGCATGGGCTTGTTACTGTACCACTCACAAAGTGTAGGGCAGTTCTGTACTGACGTGTCGTCTTGGTCTCATGATGTCAAGATGTGAACAGCATAATGAGGAGGACTGTTTAAATGCCAATTCTAATTGAACCAGGAAATTTTTTGGTTGATTCATGGATCAAACACCTGATGTGAATTTTGCCGTTAAACTCCTTGTTAGAGAACAGCAACTTGTGCAAAAAGTACTGAAACATTGAACAGTTGGACATGTGCATTCAAAAGTTTACAGAAGGTTATAATGCATTTTAGGTTCATCCTGAAATTTCAGCCAAAAGCCGAATATCCCTAACCTTTTGTGAGTAGTGTATGTTTTGTCTTTTTTGTCCTTCCATGTGCTCAGTCAAGCCACTGTAGGCCCAAGTCCAGTCAGAAGATGTCACATCTCATCAACCCGATCTCAAAACAGGTTCAGATGAAAAGGAAAAATACATCTAGGGACAGCTTGTTAATGTTAAATATGATGACAAACCGTATGTGGAACAGATCATGGGGCTATATGGTGGGGAGGAGCTGCAGGTGAACTGTATGCAACAACTTCGGAAGAAAAATACCTTTGTCTGGCCAAACAAATCAGATTGTAGTTTCTATCATCCCAATCAAATTGTCTGTGGAATATCAGAACCTTTGGTATGCAGTCCGTTTGCCATTCTCTTAAAATATTAGAGTCTTATTTATGAAGATGAAGATGAGAAGATAGATGAGGATGACAGCACAGTAGAGGGGGTGTAGAGGGGGTGTCCTCTGTCATGTATTAATTTTCAAGACAATCCGATTTACGTCCTGGAAGGAGATAGTTTTCAAGCAAAGTGCAAATTTGGGCGAAAATGTGACTTTCAAATGCAAATTGTGGACTTCCTGTTGGTTTTAGGTGGGGGGCACGAGCACGAAAAATGTCGGGCTTGATGAGATCTATGTTTCGGCGCCAGTTTGGTCTTTCTATCACATTCCTGTTGGCCGCAGCGGCTGCCTTTGCGTCCCTAGGTGGCGCTACCGAGCCCATTTTTGCACCGGGGGGTTCCGATTTTTGATTTTATCGAATTTTTCGCCAGACCTGATGTATGTGCCGAATTTGGTGACTTTTTGAGCATGTTTAGGGGGTCAAATTAAGCGTCAGAGAGACGTAATAATAGGAAGAAGAAGGAGGAGAAAAAGAAACGAACGAAATACAATAGGGCTTTGCACTGCTCCAGTGCTCGGGCCCTAAAAAGAAACGAAGCAAAAACAATAGGGCCCTCTTCCAGAGAGGCGAGGGCCCTAATAATTATTATGTCTGTAAGACAGTGCCGGCTCTGCCCATGTTGGCGCCCTAGGCCCTATTCATGGGTATCAGTCACGTGACGTTTTTGTTGTGAGCGCCATCTTGAGGACCTACCGGGGACCTTTGCGTCGCGCAGCCACTATGAAAGATGTCTCTGGCGAAAATAGCTCACCTGACTGCTGAAGAAAAGCAAAGGTATCAACAAAAAATTGACATTTTAGGTTTCGATCCATATCTTCTCTCTAATCAATCGCTGACTCCACTCCAGTCTGCCAAAAACCTGCCAAATTTAACGTTTGCGGACATATACATCTACCTGGTCCACAATCCTTCTCCATACACTGGCGAAGCTCTCAAAGCATTTAAAAGTACAGAAGCTTACCGCTACTTCACATCAGGGTGGGTTAAAGATGCCAAACTTCATCATGTGGAGGCTAAAAAAATGTTCGCGATTTATTTAGTGAAGTCATATAGCTGAGTACATTTTCCACTACTGCAGGTACACACTAAAAGTGATGCAGTTGGACTTGCCCACTCCTCTGTCAACCTTATATTCAAGCCCCTGTCTACAGATGGATTTGCCTATGCTACTGGTTGAGAGTACCAAGGTTTTTGATAACCTACATCTGACACAGCAACAGGTATCCATAATAAAAACAGGATGGTGTTAATATTTAAGTTTTTCCTCCTGTTCAGTTTAAATTCATGACTAACTATTTACTTATTCTGTTATTTCTATATGTGCAGTTAAATTCATGACAAGCCAACTAACTACTAACCAACTAACATTTTCCAGTGTTTCGTAGTTGAGGAGAAGACCAGGGAGCAAAGTAAAAGCAGCCTATGGTTTGATCAGAGAGCAGGGAGAGTTACAGCATTGTTAGCTCCCGATTCTTTTGTTGAAAACCCAGAGAACAGACCGGAGTCAGTCTTCAATTTTCTGATGCAATATTTATTATGGTCACATATAAAGCAAGGCAGCGCTGGTCTCAGTGTGACAGAGCTCCCGCAGGATCTCTATCAGAATGAGCCCCGATATCAGGAAATGATACACATTTATGTTCTTGGGCTTGGGCCTGCCCCGTACATAGGTTGGACTTTTAGACGCAACCGAGAATAATTGGCCAGTTACCCGGACATGGACAGGCCAACCACTGTCCATGGGTTAGGGTCCAGAGGCCTGTTGCACAAAACTAGGATAAGGGATTAAGCCGGGATATCTTGGTTATCCTGGATTAACTTATCCTTGATCCGGTTGCCCAAAAGTAGGATAGTGGATAGCAGGATATGTTTTGATATAAGTTACCATGGAGATATATTCTGTGGAGCTAGCCTGCTCCAGACCAGGCTAAGTTCCAGGATTTATTTAATCTTATCCCTTATCTCAGTCAGCAGTCACCACAAATGGAAACTAAAAGTTATTCCACTGCCCACTACGCATTGTTATCACATCGACACCTTCCTAAAATAATCGCCTAAGTCATTTTTTCAGGTTTTTCAAGAGCACAAAAAAATTCACCAAAAATTAACTATGATATTTATTGATAATTTCACTCAAAAATGTTATATAAAAAAAAGATGACTACTGACATACTAAAAACAATGTCAGTCAATTATGTAACATAACAGAAATAAATGACTTAGGCAAATTTCTGAACATGCCTTTGTTGACTTAGGCAATTGTAATATGTTATATGCCAAAGTTATACTAAACCTCATCACTTACCAAGTGAGGATGAATCCTGGATCATTGAAATAACTTCACTGGCAGAGAAAATTTTCTTTCTTCTTGATATCGCTGCCATCTTGAAATGCTTAAAATAGCCTAAAAACGTTTTTTTTTTTTTTTGCTTTCCTTAGGCAAAAATAAAACTACCAAAGTCACAGTTTTTGCACACAATTGATTTAGGCAGTTATACTTCAGGGGTAGAATGGCATGACCTGTTCTGATGCTGGTGATTTCACCAGAGGTGGCCAGCATCAAGAGGAGATGTAAAAAAGAGAGAGGAAAAAAACTCATTTTTGACAAAAAAAAAAAACAAAACAAAACAAACAAACAAAAAAGACTTAGGCGATTATTTTAGGAAGGTGTCGAAACTAGACCCCCTGTCATTATTTAAACATTTGTGATCATTAATTTGATGATAACTGATGATTTTAGATGTTGCAATATTAGATAATTTACAGTTTCCCATAGACTATAAAATACACATCCCATATAAATATAAATACACATCAAAGAGTAACATGACATTCCTTTATTGAATAAGGATAAATCAAAGCAGGTAAACAATCAGCTCCTTCACACAGTGACTCTACATGATAGAAAGCACAGAATCAAAGCATATTATAAAACACAAGAATAAAGACACATTCAAAGGTCTGTATGTAATACACCCTGCATGTCTGCACACTGAAATAAATGCAGGACAAATCCATACACAACAAATGAACAGACAAATGAATGGATGCAGTAGCAAGCTTGTATACACACAGTATACAGCACTAACGACATAAGAGGCCAAATCAATTTAAATTGAATTTAAAAAAGAAAAAAAATTAGTCTGCCAATGCAGGCAATATTTAACTGAAATTCACAGCATGCGTCTCTGCCACTGCAGGACATATTTAACTTAAATTTAAAGCATGCATGTTAACTAAAATAATTTAGCACATATTGGTCCCTGAGCAGCCGACCACTGTCGTCATCAGGGAAGATGCATGATTGTCCCAGTCTGTGTGTGATGGCACTGTGGGGGCCCTCTCCTTCCTCAGGCAGGCCACACTGTGGAGGACAGCACAGGCCACAGTGATGTCACATGTCCTCAAAGGGCTGACCCTTAAGTCCTAAAGACAGTGAAAGCACCTTCAGGAGGCCAAAGGTCATTTCAGTCCTGGCCCTTGTCCTGGCATGGGCATGATTGTAGGCCTACCTGTCCCCCAGCAACACACCAGAGAATTCACCTGTCAATACAAAATCTCGTCATCACAACCTCATAAATAGAGTGACATTCTTGACACAGCCATGATGTAAAAAGTGGTTATTAACAGAGGTTGTGTGGCTCACCTTGTGATAGGTGCTGATAGATTCCAGAGGTCTGAAAGACTCGGGAGTCATGGACTGAGCCGGGCCACTTTGCCACAACATTGCTGATCAGACAATCAGCATTGCAGACCATCTGAAATTATAAGATGAAGACTATTAAACCAATCAACGCACATCACAAGCAGTGTACAGTGTTCATGAATTGACAATATCAAAAAGTCATGTTCACCTAAACATTAATGCTGTGAAAGGATTTCCTATTCACAAAACCCGCCTCATGGGCACCTGATGGGCACCTGAGGGGGATTTTATCTTGATGTTCATGCAGAGGAGCATGGAGCATGAGGGGCAAATATAAGGATAAGATAAGAGGAACTTTATTTATCCTAAAGTGAAATTCAGTTCAGTCAGTGAGCTCATCTATTTATCAAATTGTTATACAGTCTGATGGAGTTACATTTACACAATTTCACTCACGTCTGCAGTCAATTTCACTTACAATTTCAACTGATTAATAATCAGAGTACAACTATGTTTTCGGAGATGTTAATGAACTATTTGGATTGTAATTGTACTACTTACGCATTCAGGCGGTCTGTAATACTTTGCCACGCTTTCTCTCGTTGTTTGATAACAGTGGCCGTGTTGCCCTTCTTTTTTATTTGATCCTTCACCTCCTCGTAAGCCTCCATAAGAATTTCTGCCTCAGAGGGGGAGAAATACACTGCTCTCGCTGCCATGGTTGATCGGTGAATCTGTGATCGATGGCGGAGTCTATCTGAGGAAGCCGCGTGCGCGCAGTGATCCAGGATAGGTTTCAGCTGGCTTGATGAATCCGTGTCTGCTCATCCTGACTTGGCCTTTGTGCAACCAATTAAGCCTGGACGCTCGTGTTTTGGATTCGTTGAGCTCGGCTCAGTCACTTATCCCGGATGTCTTAATCCTACTTTTGTGCAACAGGCCCCGGGACTGTTGTTGTTGTGACTTGTTGTGACAGTCCTGTTGTTGTGACTCACAACAACAACAGTCCTGGGGCCTATTCCATCAAGCTGGCTAACGGGATAGCCTGGCTTATTTCGATAAGCCTCGCTAATTTAAGTGAGAGTTCTGTTCCATCAAAGTGGCTTGTATGAGTTGCAGCTCAGTAACCATGGCAACTTAGTCAGCACAACTAGCCTGCTCCGTGGCAGGCTTACGGTCAAGCTTAGCTCAGCTGTCCGACAGCTCAAGAATGTCCGACAGACGGAAACAGACCCCCAAATGACGGTCCCGTCATGTATATTGTTGCCATGGCATCACATATTCAATTCTGTTGTTGTGATTCACAACAACAGGACGACTCACAAGAACACAGAAGGAAAAAGCAGAACAAGAAAACCTAAAATCAGCCATATCAGACCACTGTAAAAGAAATAAATAATGATATGGCTGATTTTAGGTTTTTCTTGTTCTGCTTTTTCCTTCTGTGTTCTTGTGAGTCATCCTGTTGTTGTGACTCACAACAACAGGGGGCTATTCCATGAAAGCAGCTAAAGAAAGCTGCGCTTACGTGATATAGCCTGGCTTGAATTAGCGTCAACTTTCACTAAAGCCTCAACCCGTTCCACTAATGCGATTCAGCCGTGTCAAGTGAACGCTAATTCTAGCCACGTTTGAACGAGCCTCAAGTGTGCGCGTTCACGGGGCACATAAGCAGCCCAGAACAGTCGATTGTCGAAATGAAGATACAACTGTCTCAAAAGGAGCGGAAAAGGGGAGCCTCGACATTTTCAGCGGCGGAGCAGACACTGCTGATGGAACTATATGAAGAATATAGGGAAATCATCACAAACAGGGCCGGATTTTGGCATAGGCGGTATAGGCAATTGCCTAGGCCGGAGGGGCGCTGCTAGCGGCCAGAGGGACGCCAGAAGCGGGATTGTTGACTGGCGCGACACCGTCGGGAATCAATGGAAATCAAAAAACTGGAGAAGGAAGTAAGTATAAATTTAAACACAACAGAAAGCCATGGTTTGGACTGTATTTAATGCTTTCATTCTTTGTCTTCACAGCTTGAACAAAATTATGATGATTGATTTTTTTTTTTTTTTTTTAATGGTTAATAAATGATTTCAAAACTGAGGCACAATCTTTCTTAAATTATATATGTAAAAATCCAAATAAAAAGGGATCATTCCAAAAGTGGGATGACCATCAATCCAATTGGGATTAATTGAAATATGTGTTCTTGTAAACGTCCCTCACCTATGTCAACTAACCTATTGAACAGAAGAACAAGAAAAACCTAAAATCAGCCATATCAGACCACTGTAAAAGAAATAACCACATTATGGACTGGGACGAACCGGGACAAAGGGGCGTACATGCTCGCACACACCTGGGACTCCCTCCTCCAGAGACCATCACACGGCAGGGGGCATAGTCGGCTTGGCAGATTGGATCGATCTGTCAGGCCGACCACGCCTACCAAGAACAGCTGATAAGGCATGTCATCAACACGTCACATGACGCTTCCGAGGAAGACTGCCGCTGTCAGTCCAAACATGTCAAGGTAAAAAGAACTTTTGTCTGATAAAAAGAAACCATTTTTTTCATTTAAGAAAGACAAAATGAATTTGTTTGAGCTATTAAATAAGACTCATCACCTAAGAAGTAACTTGTTTTTAGACAGTTTTCACTTGTTTCAAGGTAATTTTTACTTGAAATAAGTAGAAAATTTGTCAGTGGAGTAAGTTTTTTTTTTTTTATTATTATTATCACATTGACAAATTTCTCTACTTATTTCCAGTGAAATTTTGCTTCAAACTAACTTTTACTTACTTTTTAGGTAATCAGATTTGTTTTGACTAACAATTGGAAATTTTTGACTAGAAATAATTAAAATATTCTTGGTAAGATTTTGAGTTTTTGGAAATGCAGTTTGAATTTTACTAGCCATTTGGCTTATGATGTAATGGTGTAAATGGTGTTGTTATGAATCAGTATGAATTACTTGTTTAATGTGATTGATTATTAAAGAAACACAATAAGAGCAATGTAATTCAATGTCACGTTTTCTGTATTTCAAGCAACAGACATGCATAAAAACAAACTGTTTACATCATATGTTACAATGGGAACACAATGAAAATTCATTCTGAGGGCACAACAGATGGGCAAATGTTGCACAAAGCACAACAGACTGTGACCATCTTGTCAAGAGATGTAAGCTCTCCTGGAGTTGTGACCTGGCAAAGAGAGATGGGTATTGTGCTTTGTAAAATTGTATATTTGTTTCTCACAAGACCAATGACACGTTCCACATGGATCCGAACAGCTGCTAGTCCCCTTGTTGTCTCAAGTTCACTTGGGTGCAGTTGCTGTTTCCCTTTAGTGAAGGCAGGTATTTTGAGATGAGCGCTGTACAAGCCCACAGCATCTCCTATGGTGAAGCCTCGATCTGCTAGGACCACATCACCAGGTGACAGTTTTTCCAGGTAGCCGCTGTTTTGTTTTATGTGCTTATCGCTTGTCTCCCCCCCCAACCAGTAGACACAAATGATATGACTCCCTGTGGAGTTATTGATATCAGATACTTAACAGTATTATGATGCTTATATTGTGAATACGTTTGTGCTCGGGCTCTCAAGTTCTTAGGCTTCTCAAGAAAAATTTCAAAGCAGTCTATTACTGAAGTACAATTTCTGTAGCTACTGGTTTTAAAACACATGGGTAAACTGATTTGAATCTGCTCCTTACTGGGCCACACTATGAGTGGAGACAATCTACTGTACATGACATTTAATGTACTGTTAAAAATCCGGCTTACAGTAGGCTTGGACACATGAAATATATGTGTAAATAAGTGCAGGGGTAAATTCAGTCTCATACGCATTAGTCATTAAAAAGCAGTGAAAGGGAGACAGCCCAGATCCACCCTTTAGGAATCCTGCCAGGAAAGTAAAGACGACCATCATCTTGGCATAGGATGGAAGTCCAGTTAAGTCCTGCACCTTGTCATCATTGTCTTTGAAAGCCTCTTGCTGAAAAGACAATTTGCTTACTCTGTCCCGAAGCTGACAGACCTCTGCCCTCAGTCTGGTACACTCTTCAGTCAGTTTCTTCATAGTAGCTTGGCAGGCTTCGTTGGAGCATGCTGCAGCTGCACTGCTCTCAGTAAGGATGGGGTCTTTACTGTAGCTGTGTTCACCACTCTGCCCTCTCTCATCAGAAATGCTGTCAATGTTGTCAGTCTCCATATCAGTACTGGTGTCACAGGATGACGTTGCCACAATATCATGGGTACAACGTCTCTTCCTTTTGACAGCTTGTGTTTGCTCGAATTTCTTGTAACAGTTTATTTTTCTTTGGCGTTGCTCTGGTGTCAAGTAGGAAAACAGACTGGGCACGTAATCTGGGCACAGAGGATTGTCACTTTTCTTGCCTGCAGTGGTAGAATGAGACACAAATAACATATCAGCCACTTTGAATTCATTCTCAAACAGTGGACATAGTTTACAAAAAGCCAGTGGCATTGATGACCTAATTTAATTTGTCCGGAGACGGTTATTAGTAACGCACTAAAGCGAATGTTAAGCTAGCTAACGTAAGCTAACGCTAACTTACGTGAAGTTACTTACCCGAAACAAAGTGCTCACTGCAAAGTCTGGAGTGTTCTGTAGGAGTCCAGTGGTCCCTCCTGATAGCAGCAATCCATCTCTCTCGACGCTCAGTGTTTTTGGGGATATTATAAAAGGTTAATCCCGTTTTTTTGTGACTTACTGTTGTCACATCCTACGGCACAACAGATAGACGGCATGTTGCAAGTCGGTCCTAAAGATGGCGCTGCGACCACTGTGTGACGTCACATGATATCTAAGAATATAAAGTTACAAGCAAAACCTGTCACACCACTGAAGTGGGAGTGCCAAAAAGATTTGATTTGTTGAAAATAATGATGAGACAACACCCCTTGTAACCCCTCTATAGGTCCGTCTAGAGGTTTTCTGTATGTCCATGTTGAACATGGACCACTTCACCCCAAGGGTTTCCAAACCTGTAAAATACCACAAAACAGTGTCACACCATATCATAACAATTTCTGGGACAAACCCTCATGATCAGAGCTGCCTCAAAACATTATGTTTGGACATGGAAAGGACCAGACTCACTAATAGATGCCAGGTATCATCATCATCCTCCACTTTTTCAAAAGGCAGTTTTGGTCCCCGACAGTTTTTACTGTCCAAAAACAATGTTACACTATATTAAATGGAGACTGGTCAAGCACTAGGACCCAGCGGAAAAAGGACGCTCAAGCTGAAGCCTGGGGTGTACTCAACAATCAACTCAACAACTGTGTGACGTTGTCTCATTGAATGATCTGTTTGGTCATAACGCTTTGTAACAGAGAGCAACATGCCTCAGAGGTAGTTTTCCTCCGTTTTGTGGGCGTGTCAGAGGTATTATCCAATCAGCATCAGCCTGTATTTAAGCCCCCGCGATTTAAAACGACAGTACTCCATTACAGCTTCCAAGGTAGTATTTAATTGTGGCCAATGCTTCAAATTTTACCCATCATTGAAGAGGTAAAAGCACATGGTAAGTATGATGATAGATCAGACATAGATGATTGTTTTTCTTCAATAATATGGCAACTTTTATTCAACTTAAAACTTAAAGCACAGTGGTTAGAAAAAAAAAAAAAACACTTTTATTCCATTTTCTAAACAGTGGTTGGTAAGTCTATGTCTAAGTGATAGTTCAGCTCACAAAAGGTGCATAAACACAGTAGAGTAGAGCAGATCCGTCACCTGAAATGTTTCTCTTCTCATCCTAAAATGAGCAACAAAGGTCGGGTCAGTGTAGTTAGGAACTACAGTTTCCACATAACCACCAGGGTTCTAAATTAACTTTTTTGATCACCAGCCAATGTGGCCAATCAGAATTTCTACTAGCCAAATTTTTTCCGGCGAAAATAAGAGAGATTATGAGTGCCACTGGATTCATCTGATCACTTTATTAACATTGTTGGCATATAAAATGCACAGAAAATACATACAAAACAAAGTACATGCAGAAAGTGCAAACTTCTGAATCTTCTGAATCAAATGTCTTCAGAGCTCTCTGAACTGATTTCTCCATCTGAATCACAAAGCAAAATGTGGGATTATCACCACACCACCTTAAAAATGCAATCTGACTGGACTGAACCCAGCAGAAGTGCATCTCAACTAGGGCTGCTGCTGATGATAATTGTATTGCTAATTACTTGGATTCATTTAAATGACTTCTTACAATTAAAATCTGTAATTGAACATTTCAAAGTTGATGAACATAAATTTTAAGCTGGAGTTTGTCACCATAACTTAATGTTTCATCATGTTATTGTCTGTGTACATACAAAACAAAGTATACATAAAGTGCAAACTTCTGAATCTTCTGAATCAAATGTCTTCAGAGCTCTCTGAACTGATTTCTCCATCTGAATCACCCTCAGTTCCTTTTGTTGTTCCGTGTGTGCGCACAAACTCAGGCTTGCATGAGCGCAAACTGTCAGCATGCCAGATGTCAATGGCTTTGGTTGGATCAAAGTCCTTGATGTCAGGTGAGCACAGCTGAGTTTTCAGGAGGTCAGAGAGGGTCTCACCTTTCAGGCGTGAGCGCCAGTCACTCTTCACCTGCTTCATGACACTGAACCCTCTTTCACAGTCAGCTGTAGTTGCAGGGATGGTGAGAAGAGCATCAAATAGATCGAGGTCATCAGGACACCGATGGCGCAGCATTCTGTTTACAGTAGGCCAGGTCTTCTCAAAGGTTCCTGTAGCAGGGTCAGACAACATTATGCGCATGCAAACAATTATTTTCAAATGCAACTTTAGTTATTAAAAGATGGCATCAAATTTGGATTGTGCCTTTAACAAATGACATTTACCCTGATTCTGATAAACAAAATAAAACTGTCTCACAATATTAAATATTTCTATAGAGCTTCTCAAGCACTTGTTTAAAAATGCTACTGTTAAGGTACATCAGTATGAGATTTTTTGCTCAAACATTTTATTTTATTTATTTATTTTATTTAACCTTTATTTTGACAGGGAAGGTCCATTGAGAGCGGGCTCTCTTTTTCAAGGACGCCCTGTAGCAGCAGAAAACACAGAGACAGACACATCAAAAACAAAAAACAATGCAGTAAAAAATACAGGCATAAAAACAAGGTAATAAAAAATTTTGTGACATAGTAGAAATCAGGCTAAATGAAGCAGGTGCAAGCCTGGGTCTGGGCCCCCGCTACTGTATCGTGAAGTAGTCTTTTAAAAGCGTCGAGAGAGATAAGTGTATCAATTTTTAGTGAGTCTTGTAATTTGTTCCAGCAATGTGGGGCATAGAAAGAGAAGGCGGTTTTTCCTAGTTCTGAATTTATAAGAGGGAGTTGGAGCCTGATGTGTGACTGTGAACAGGTGGGGAGACCTGTAGGGCGGAAATTTAAAAGTGAAGATAAGTATGGGGGGAGTATTCCGAGAAGTGCTTTATAGATGAATAGTAAGCAGTGCTGTTCTCTGCGGGTGGTGAGAGATGGCCAGCCCACCTTGCTATATAAAATGCAGTGGTGAGTCGAGTAAGGGTCCCCGGTGATAAAGCGTATGACACTGTGGAAGATAGCATCTAAGGGTTTCAGTGTTGAAGCTGAGGCATGCATATACACTACTCACAAAAAGTTAGGGATATTCGGCTTTCGGGTGAAATTTCAGGATGAACCTAAAATGCATTCCCCAATAGCAAATTTCCTTTGGCTTGGATGTGGCCCAAATAAACAGCAAGGACCCCAATAGCAAATTTCCTTTGGCTTGGATGTGGCCCAAATAAACAGCAAGGATGTGGCCCAGTTACAGAAGTGAATGACGGCCCATATCTGGCCCAGGTATATGAAAGCTGTGTTTGAACCATATCATAGCCAGACCTCTGCCACAGCTGTACCAACACCAAAAGATCATATGGCTTACAGCTGGGCCTCATACGGCACGCCTGTATGGCTGAGTTCTGGTAAAGCCTAATGGCTCTTATGTGGCCCACATGTGGCTGACAGACCAAAAGCCAGATTTTACCCAGAAACTAACCTTATTTACACCAAACCTTTTACCTGGCTCACCTTCGGAAGTGAATGATGGGCCACATCTGGCCCTAGGGTGTATTAGCTTTAACTGAACCATAACAAAACCAGACTTCTACCAGGAGTAAACTAAATATGGCCCTTATGTGGCCTTCATATCGTTGACAGAGTGACATTACTTGAAGTGAATGACAGGTCTGCTGGCACCAAATAACAATAATAATTTTAGTGCAATATGAGCAGTGATTAAGTTGCCCTGTATATGGATCACTTTAACCATCCATGATATGTATGAAATGAAACACACACGTTTTGCTTCAGTTTTATTTCACAAAATGTAGTACAAACAAAAATGAACAGTACAAAAAAATGAACAATATGTAACTATAAATGAACAGTTTAAATTTAGCTTAATTGTCAGCTCCAGCTCTTTTCTTTTCATTAGCAGTTTTTTCTCTCTTTTCTCCCACCATCTCTGTCACCAGCCAGATGAAGCCATGCCTGAGACTGAGGAAGTCATTGGGTTTCTTCTAACAGCACCTTCAGAATGCAGAACATTAGAAAGTGTTATTGTAGCTTTTGATATAATGTAATGCACTGCAAATTTTCAAAAAGTTTTTATATGTTTCCTGACTGGAAACATATATGTTATATGTTATATGTTTCCTGACTGGAAACATCACAAACTGGCATGGGATGTGCACGGCCCAGGACAGGAAGACTCTGCAACGAGTGATTAAAACTGCCCAAAACATCATTGGCACCCATCTACCAAGCATCAGTGATATCGGGGAGGTGAGGTGCCTGCGCAGAGCCAAAAGGATCCTAAAAGACAACACCCACCCCAGCCACAGCCTGTTCACCCTGCTGCCATCAGGCAAAAGATACAGAAGTATTCGCTGCCGTACAACTAGACTACAGAGCAGCTTCTTCCCTCAGGCTGTGAGACTACTAAATGCACCATCTGCACTCCTCCATGTTTAATAATTTTATTTTCTATACAATCAATTAATCAATCAAGAGGGAACCACACTTTAATTTCATTATTCAACCTGTTGTATAATGACAAATAAACTTACTTGTATCCTTGTATCCTTGTATATTTCATAAACTGTATGTATGACTTTCAGTTGAATCAGTCAGTCACTTGTCATATGCATAGAGAGGGAGAAGACAGGCAAAGGAGCGTCACCTCTCACGTGACACTGGTTGCATCACTACAGACAAGTACTGTGATTGGTTCGTTGCGGCCAGGGGATTGTGGGATTTGTAGTTCTTGAAAAACCACACTTGAGCTAAGTTACTCGCTAAACCAGTCTCCCGGTCCGCACACACACTTTTGAGGGCAAAGGCGAGTGAAATGTTTGCACTAAGAGAAGCACATAGAAACTGCGAAATATGGCCACTCGACCATATATTCATGTTGGTGGACGGGCAGAGGTGCCGTGCATAGATCTCTGGCTTCGTTACTCACTAAGGTTAGCAGCTAATCACCACTGACACGCCTCAGCTGCGTTAGCACCCAATGTTAGCAGCTAATATAATTTACACTTAATTTACACTGGGCGTTAGCTCCCGTGAGCTGCGTTAGCTGCTAATATAATTTAGATACCGTGCTTCATATCGCTTCATATAGACACAGGTGCTGTGTTAGCAGCCAATGTTAGTAGCGCTTAAAGTTAGCGACCGCTTTTAGCAAAATCAGACATTAGAGATCATTAAAGTTTAACATTTTCATCCGAAAAGCAGCAGGCTTAGCGAGGATGCTAACGCAGCCATAAGCCTGTGTCTAGTCACTGCCTTCACACGTTTTAAAGAAGAACAGACTTCTGTTTGGCTAATCATCTTATAGTTTTCTCCTCCAAAGACCTAGGTTTTGTGGCACCAAAACTTAGCGAGAATAAAATCGCCATTTATTATCATTAGTTCAACAAAACTTAAAAGGTTTAAAATTCACTTACCAAGCCAGTTGAAAGATGTGAGGAGCCAGGTGAAAAATTAGGCAAATAAGGTCCTGGTCATGTGCTGCAATAGGTTGTTTTCACATGACGTCACATTGCTGCGTAGCAAGAGCGCGAAATTCAGATGGAGGGCAGGAAGTGAAGTGGGTTATGTTAGCGTATGTTACTGAGGATCTGCTGTGTGAAAAATGCCTATGTTTTGTGTCGTGTACGGCTGCTCCAACCGCTCTAACAGAGAAAAAGAAAAAAGATTTTATAGAGTACCAAAAATTATTGTTCACAAGGGCGAGAAATGCAAGAAGCTCACAGAAAAACGCCGAAAACAGTGGATTTTAAATCTACGTCTGCGGTCGGGAGGAGCAGAGTCTGCGAATGCCCGTGTCTGCAGCGACCACTTCGTCAGAGGTATGTTAGCTAGCTAACTTGGTTTTTGTGGCTATGTTTATATACCACTATGTTGTTGTTAAATATTCATTTATTTAGTAATGATTATTAAGTTACCGGTAGTCTAATATGGACTTCATTGGGTTATTTTAGGCTGCCCTAGCGCTTTGGGTGACGTTGAGTCGGTAGACTGGGCTCCGACGGTCAACCTCGGTTACCAAAAAACAAAGCCCAAATCGGAGGCATCTCTTCAAAGAGAGAAGAGAATGAAGCTCAAAGAAGACCAACAAAGACGGTCAGAATGTGCAGAGGCTATGTTGGATCTCCAACAGACAGCTGAGAGCCCGGGTATGAGCCCAGATCTGAAGCAGACAGCCGAGAGCTCCGAACTGATGCAGCCAGCTGACAACCCTCAATCAGAGGGCATCAGTGGGAACGGGACATTAAATGATCAAGGTAAATTATTGTGAAGATACTTATTGTGCTAAGATGTGTAACCAGCATCATTATTAAATATTACAAATGTGATTGTCCGAAAATCTATGCAAACCTCGATTTAGGTTTTCAAAATACACCCTAATAGTCTTCCTCCCCCATAGGTCCATCCCTGACAGACAGGCCACATACTAACCCTTAGGGTTAACATGTGGCCTGTCTGTCAGGGATGGACCTATGGGTTCGGAGGGTTAGATAGTGTATATAAAAAAAAAAAATACATAGAACAAATCTGATAAACATATCTCAACTGCTTTTGTAATAAATTTTTTAAACTGTAAAGAGACTTTGTGAACATCCTGTATAATTGGACCAGAGAACTTGCATGTTTGTAAAAAGGTTGTCAAAAAGATAACTTCACAACAATTAACATAATTCATATTCATGAATTAACTAATTATGCTCCCCACTGCTATATTGCAGGCTATGCAGATGCCGGATGCCAGACTGAGCTAACGATGGATGACATCGAGAAGATGGAGGATGTTCTGAGACAGAACACAACAGAGCTGGGAGATCTTCGGACCAAGGCACTGGACACACAGTTCAACCAGGAGTCCTTTGAAAAAAACGAAGACAAGACAAAGTTCTACACGGGGCTCCCGAACTTCTTAGTTTTAATTCAGATATTTGAGCTGTGCAAGCCCTACATCACCTGTGGCCCTAAGTCTGTGCTGTCTAAATTTGAACAGTTCATTTTAGTTTTGCTGAGGCTGAGGCTAAATCTCCCGCTGAAAGATTTAGCTTTCAGGTTCAAGATCTCTCTGTCCACTGCTTCTAGAGTTTGGCATAAAGTTATTGACATACTTCATGAAAGGTTAGAATTTCAAATTGAGTGGCCAGAGCGACATGTACTTCAAGATACAATGCCAATGGCATTCAGACAGGCATTTGGACGTAGAGTTGCTGTGATAGTTGACTGTTTTGAAGTTTTTATTGAGAGGCCCTCTAATTTACTAGCCCGAGCACAAACGTGGTCCAACTACAAGCATCACCATACTGTAAAATTTCTGATTGGTGTTGCACCCCAAGGCTATGTTACTTTCATATCTCGTGCCTGGGGAGGGAGAGTCAGTGATAAGCAGATCACAGTAGAGAGTGGGCTCCTAAAAAACCTGTTACCTGGAGATATTGTCCTAGCAGACCGTGGGTTCAATGTTGGTGATAGTGTGGGATTTTACTGTGCTACACTACAGATACCTGCATTCACCAAGGGGAGAAAACAGCTGTCAGCGTATGAGGTGGCAGAAACTAGAAAAATAGCTAATTTGCGTATTCATGTTGAGAGAGTCATAGGTTTAGTCAGAAGAAAATATCAGATTCTGCAAAGCAGGGCTATGCCCATAGAACACATGGCAACAAAACCAGGTGAGGCACTAGCATTGATTGACAAGATTGGGGTTATTTGCTGTGTCTTGTCCAATCTTTCGGAGTCTGTTGTCCCATTGGACTAAGGAGGAGAAGAAGAGAGGAGGGAGGGATATTCAATCAGTCCAGTACCTGAGCCCTTACACATGTTGGTCTGGAGCACCTGCTTGGCTCACAGGAGAGGCGGGGTGGGTGAGTGGGGGGGAAGTAGTAGTAGTGTGCAGTACCTGATTCCTGCTGCTTGGCGATGATGATGATGATGATGATAAGTAGGAGGACAGGGTGGAGTAGTAGTAGTACCTGAGCCCTGACACACATCAGTTTGTATATATGTTTTCAAATGTAATATTTTTCTCCACTAGTCCAATTGTACTGGCGATATGTATTATATATAATGAAATGGATTCCAATTTATTATTGCATACCATGTTCTTGTAGTTATTTTAGCAGTTGTTGAAAAATCTGATCTTGTAAATAAACCACCATGTATTATTCTGTATTTTCAATGGCATTTAATCTTTTCAGTACACAATTTCCAAATTGTGTAGTGCTACTCAATATACAACTTAATAACAATTGGTGCTATCACAAGATATTAAGTTATTCTGATAAATAATGTGAATATAATAACTAGTATGTCAAGGCAAATTATACAACAGTCAGAACTCACAAAGACCACACTCAGGTCATAACAATATTCAAAATTGTCATAAAACAGTATTGATATAACAGCAATACATCACACAACTGATGAAGTTCATTTTGTCTCTTATTACAATATACACGGGTTTTCTTCTATTCAGACAAATTAAACAAATGAGCTGTTCATACCTGCTTGACAGTTTAAACTGTGGCTCCAGTCTTCCTCAGAAGCGTCATCCGACGTACTGCTGACGACCAGACAGACCTGTCAGAGTCTGTCGGGTTGGCCACACCCCCCCTCTCCTTAGGTGGAGAGGGGGGGCCGTTGACGGTGCCGGTTGATGGTGCCGCTTGCCCGCTTCAGCAATACGTCAGATGATGCTTCTGAGGAAGACTGGAGCCACAGTTTAAACTGTCAAGCAGGTATGAACAGCTCATTTGTTTAATTTGTCTGAATAGAAGAAAACCTGTGAATATAATATATCACACAGCCCACCTTCAAGAGTGCCTGGACCTAAGTTCATATCCTTTCATCACATTACACATGTAACTTTGTGACTCGCTGTCCCAGTACTTCTGGAAGTACGCTGTTTCTAAAAAAGCACTCAGCTTTAGGAATCACATCATCCCAAAATTCAAGATCAGGCAAAATCCTTTCAACAAAAATGTCATTGCGGTTCCACACAACAAAATCACAGTACTCAGCATCTACAATGTGAAGCTGTGCCTGAACTTGGTAGTAGTAGTCATGACTCTGGTCCAGCTTGACATTATCCCCATCATTGATGAGGCAGAAGCCCTTTCCCCCAGCACACAAGCGCAGATTGGCCTCATCTTGGTGAGAGTGTGGGCACTAAAATCACAATGAGAAGGACACGTGAACAATAAATTAGCAAATATATTTTCTGCCTTTTTGCTCAGTTCACTGATTCTTATGGAAAGAGGTCGGGTCATAGGTAACACTAACAGTGTAACACTAATAGTGTTACCGATGGCCCGACCATGTCTCCACCTGCCAAGAATGAATACAAGTCAAGACCGAGTCGACTTGAGTACTACAACACTGACACTAGTTACTGTTGTAGTACTCGGGTCCAGGACTCAGACTTGACTCAGACTCAGACTCAAGCATTCTCTTCTTTGGTGACACGTGACTTGACTCAGACTTGAACACTGGGGACTTGAGACTCGACTCTGACTCGAGATTTAGGGAGTTGACTACAACAGAGACTGTAATATTACCTTAATCTCACAGATGCCAGTTCCGTGACAGTCACAAGTGACAATCCCATCAGGGGAGGACCCCATGTATGGCCACTTGGGGTTCAGCCAGACACCACTGTCCATACATGAGAAGCCTGCATGCTCCCGACCCATCAGCTTCTCATATGCTCCTCTGGCTTGTGCTTCATGTTTGCATCCATAACTGTAAACAGTACACAGGCAAAACATGAAAAGGAAATTATTACTTAGTATTGGATATGTAGAGCCAGTTCAGTGATTTAAATGCCATTACCCTAACCTAGTGTTTCTCAAACTGTGGTCCACAAGCAGATGTGGTGAAAAGTCATCAAGAAAAATATGATGAATGACAGTGCCATTATCATGCCCAATTCACTCATATTCATTCATGCAAAGTGGCCAACAGCCACTCCATTTCCTATTCAGTTGTCAGCAGGTGAACCACTTCATTCTTTCTGCTCCACAATCATTGTGCCATGGTGCCAAAAGGCTTAAATGGCCTCTATTCTACTCCTGTTTAAGAGGGTGGGTATATATCACATGTTAAATCGCCTTGATGGTCTGCAAGATTTTTTCAATTGCTTAAGTGGTCCTGCTTAAGTGGTGGTTTGAGAAACACTGCCCTAACCCCTATACTTAGTCCTACTCCTGCATAACCCTAGCCTTATAACCCTATAACTAATGTTGACCCTCCAGGGCTGTCCATTCCATGAGTTAACTATGAAAACAGTAAAAATTTGTTGTAACTGAAGAAGGCCTACGGTAGATGGCAGAGTATGGACCACAGCTTTATAGTTATAGTGGTATGGACTCTCCTCCCACTTCACAGAACACTTTTTTAGTTACAGCTCTAAATGTGGACAGCCTCATACCCCAAAATCTTACCTCTGCCTTACCCTAATTCAAACCCTAAATACCTTGTAGCGGCTGTGGTGAACCTATATGCTTCTGGGTAGCATATGGCCTTGATCAAGTTCTTGGATGGTTCCTGGGGGTTGGTCTTAAGAACTTGTTTCAGCTTAGAGGCAGTAATGCGTCCAGCTCTTTGCCTAAACCAAATCCTGCTTGCACTCTGACTTCGAGTTGCCCTCTCTACAGCCTGGACCTGGGACGGGGTGAGCTCTTCTAGCTGGAAATTCTGACATAGCTCTCCAAGCTCTTTGGGGGGTAGCTGCATAGTCTCTGGTGTTCTGTATTCAAGAACAGTTTTAGGAAGCATGGTAGATTTGGGGATGAATTCTTTGTGGTAAGGCTCCCTAGCCATCAGTGCTGCACTCCTTGGACAGTTTTTGCTTAAGGTCTCAAAAAACCTAGCATATGTTTCTGACCCTCTCTTCACTCTTGGGCATGGAAGTGATTTCCCAACCTTATTTTCAGTTGTCCTGCCATCAATGGAACGGTCAAGCTTTTGTTTTTTGGATCTTGCCGAGGAGAAGTCGATCAGAGCTACTGGAGCAGCAGGAATCTGAAAATAAGTTAACACAAAGAAGATCATTAAGTCCACATTTCTGTGGTCCATAACATATTCATATGCAGTATAAATCTGGCGTTTATCCGATGGCTGTGAGGAAAACAAGTAAGGCCATCATCACAGGATTGAGATGCCAAACTGTGTTTATGTGGGTCTTTGCTGTCTTAGCTCCTCTTTGCCCAACTGGGAAATTGTGACTTACCACAATGTCACAAGCTACACAGGTTTAGACAGAATATAGAATAGAATAGAATAGAAGAGTGCACTGAGGGGATATTAGGTATGATGGAATATGAAGAAAATCCCCTCAAATCCCCAAAGACAATGAAATGTAGACAAAGACAAGCAATCTATTTGTCTACTGTATATTGTGTCCTAATGAATTAACCAGAGCAAAGACTAAACCAAAGGGGCACAATATAAACATTAATTTATTAACATCATAATTTAGCCTACTGTTAGACAGTGTCCCAATAATAACATTCTCTGTCCCACATTTGGTATGCTGTGAACGTGTTACCCCACCTTTTTTACATGTGATGGCATCAGCCACTTGCACTGCTCTGCTGTGCAGGAAGCTGTATCTCGCATCTTTACCCCAGCTTCAATGGAAAAAAGAACTGCCCCTACATGAGAACACGATTCTGATAGTCTGTGAATAGAATACAATATGACATTTTTTTAAACCTCAAATGCAATCTACACCAGGGGCAACGTGCAATCTATATCAGCACTTTTGATGATGTGCAATATAGCCTAGTAATACTAATATGGAATAGCACTTTACATCAATTAACATGTTTTTCCCTCACTGGTTCTGAAGTACACTGGCAGTGTGTGTGTGTGTGTGTGTGTGTGTGTGTGTGTGTGTGTGTGTGTGTGTGTGTGTGTGATTTCGTGGTAAACATCCTAGCCTACGTAAATTACTTACCCTGCCATGCAATTGCAATGAGCTGCAATGACTTCTCCATCCTCCTTTGCAATAATCCAGGTCTTCAGAGGTGTTTCGCTTGATCTCTGAGAGTGGTTTACCTTGAAACATAAACGACTGTCAGGCTAACGTCATCGTTAAGATGTGTTGCATGTTTGTTGACATTATAGCCGCTGCTAGCTGCTAGCATCTTAACACATAAACAATATAAGAACAAACACTCACCCTGGCGAAGACCAAACGATGATCATCGTGGAGCCGTTTGGTTCCGAGGTTGTGGACCCACCC
This sequence comes from Myripristis murdjan, assembly GCF_902150065.1. Lineage (NCBI taxonomy): Eukaryota > Metazoa > Chordata > Actinopteri > Holocentriformes > Holocentridae > Myripristis > Myripristis murdjan. Next base: position 624,863 of record NC_043982.1, read on the forward strand.
GCTGACAAAAAAGTTATATGCCTCCAGACTTTTATAGGCTTTCATCTGCTCTTTTGTGTAGTATGAAGTCTGAAGGACCAGATAGTTTGTGATGTCAACAGCCTCAACTGTCGGCAAATCTTTGAGGTCTGTTGAAAACTCGCTCATCTTCATGAGGTACGGGTCTCGTCCGATATATTTGGCAATTAATTGCGTGTATCTTTGTTTTGAAACTGGATCGAAATCCCTACAATACATACTTCTTGCGACGGTTTCCTCTATAGATGTTGTAGGATTCAGGACTGCAAACATGAAGCACACCAACACCTGGCCTATCTGCCTGGTGACTGGAGGGTGACCCTATCAAAGATTGCAACTCTTGCCACACCAAAGGCTGTAATTCTGTCCTCCTGACCAACTGGAGCAACATACGAGTAAACAATGTGGCCTCACCTCCTCAGGAACTAATCATGGGACCACATGTTTCTCTCCTATAAGGACTTCTAAAGTGGATCAATGACGCGATCAGTCATTGGTTTACATGTGACTGAGTCAAAGAATACCCCCACAGGAGATTCAACATCCTCCTGATAACGAACCGTCTGTCTCAGGAATGTGGTTTTCAAAGCCCCTTTGTTGTCACACCACGATCATTCATTTATCCTAATGACTGGAGTTGGGGGGGGGCCTTGAAACCATACAACACATCTGAACAACACATCCTGAGTCTCATAGGACGTTGGTGGCACCTGAGGAAAGTGAACTTTAATGCACCAAAATGGACTGTAGGCAATAAGGGTTGCCAAACATGCATCTAATATCAATGACAAAGGTCAAGCTTGTTACAGGAGTTAAGTTTTATCAACTTGAGTGTACAAGCAAAGGTAGATGTGTCCCCGTTGTGATTTGTCATGTCATGTTTGGTGTCATTTTGTTCCATAGGGTGTAAGAAAACCAATTCTCAGGAGATTTTCAGAATTCCTCGAACAGATTGCATAATATGAAATCAAGTAGAGGAATATTTCATCTAATTCTGGTCTTTCGACCCTTCTCAAAGGCGGTCTCCCCTTTGGCCAGGAGGTTGAGACAAAGGGGTTTGCCCTTTGAAACTCATGACCGTCGGTAACCGTGATTGGCCAAAGACCACCGCCTGGGGAGGGGCTGAAAGAGTTAAAATCAGTGTGTGTCCAAGAGAGAAACAGAGCTTTACCATCACAGCTTCTCACAGAGAGCTTATCCCACTGAAACTACAGAACCAGATCGAGACCCCCGCAGAGCTTTTCCTGCGTGACTCCGTTCCAGCAAGCGACCAATCCACCGCAAGCTTTAGCTCCAGCTTCGTCGCTTCTCTTCTCCTCCGTCCGTCTGCTGCAATCAGCTGGTCCTCTCCGTCAACGCCGCGAGGTTTCAAACTCCGTTCCGATCCTCACTCCAGGCTGTACGCAAGTAGCCATACTCTCTATTGCTTCAGTCTCTGGTGCGGTAATTAAATTTTAGTCAGTTAATGTTGACTACCTTCTAAATTTCCCTGTATCAGAATCAATCTCTCTCTCTCTCTTCGGCACACTTGAGTGGGTTATATTTCTTTCATTGAAATCTTTTGTTCATGTCCGTACTCATCACTTGTTTCTTATTCATGTCACTCCAATTTGGCCATTCATTGTATGTTTCATTTTATGTTTGTTGATTCATCTGTACATATCCCCATGTATATATATCATTTTATCATAGTTAGGTTTGTGTGATTGATAGTGTAGTTAATAAAGTGTGTTAAATTCACGTCCGTTGTTTGTGGTTTATGAGTGGAATTCTTGATCCCTATTCGGAAAAGGTCCGACTGCCCTTTTAATTTTGATTTGATTATTTCTAGGTCTAAACTATCATTTTCAAGGTTGTAATCCTTCCGATTTAAACTGTTTTCCTGCTTGATCACCAGAAACGCAGTTTCATCGGTCCTTGTTACATCTTTTCTCCGGCCAAGTTGCCGTGATAAACTAATCATCACTTTCAAAGTGTTGAATAGTTTATTCTTCTAATTTCCCCATTGTTTTATGATAGTCAAACTAAGCGAGTAATCCTACATATACTGGTGGAGGATGCGGGCAGATTAAATCAAGTTTCCACTCATAAATTCACTATAAGCGTTGCCGCTACAATTGCGAGCTGGTTGAAGTGAATTGCCCTTTATTGCTGTGCTACTATTAATCAGGCAAAACTGTATCGGGCCTTGCAGCATAAAGAAGGAGAATAAGGAACTAATAAGTGGTCCAATTTGCCCCTCTAGTGGAGACGTCTGCTAGCGGTGAAATTTCAGATCTGTGTTTTTGTGAGTTGTCAACCCAGGGTCTCTAGCAACCGTGTGGGTTGTGTAACGGCCGTAATTAAACTTGGACAGACGTAAGGTCCAGTCATAAGTATTTGTGCGCATTATTGTTCAGACGGACTCGGGCGTATTCCCCGTTTCCAACGTCTGCTTAGGTACCTGTGTCAGCCAGCAGTAGCGTTACGAATCTCTAACCTATTTTAGCTGGGCTGATTGCTCCCTTTACCACTGGAGTAATTAACCAGTGGTAGTTTCTGTGTAGCGCTGGACGTTAGACAGTTACACACTTTCTAAGCACCATATAGCCGGACAGAAAGGCTAGGATATAATTGCTTGTGTGGGAGCCGCGTCGTCAAACCCAAAGTGGTTTTAAAAGGACGACTGCGTATGTTTAGGTGTAAACCTACATACCGTAACATTGTGGCAGAAGAGCCACGGGCCAGAGAGGCCGTCTAGCTCAGCAGTAAAGCTTGGGAAATTGTCGCGGCACTGTCCGCTCAGTTTGAATTGTGCATGCCAGTAAGTTTGTAACAAAGTCCACTGGATAACGAGCGCCGACTCGTATGTGCATGAAACCCTGCTTGTTTGTGTGCTGATTAAGCTTTTAATGCTTCATAGCGGCGCCGACCGCTTTCCCCGGTTGATTTGATAGCATAGTAGTATTCCTCTGCGCAGGATTGCCCCCTGCTTATGCAAATAGAGTGACGTCACCGGACGACTCCGTTCCCTTCCGGGTAAAATTTTCTGGCGCATGCGCGGTCTCCCGCGACACCATCTTGGTTTAGCCTGAGCTAAATCAAGGCTAGGCTAGGGCAGCCTAAACAGTGTGTTGGTAGCCTAAGCTAATTGGAAGCTAGGCCAAGCACCGTTTAACCCCTGTATGATAATACAGGCAACTAAGCCATTGTTTTAGCTAAAGCTAACTAACGGTTGGGTTAGCCAGCTAAACTATTGTTTTTCATCTAAAGCTAATTGACGGCTAGATGAGCCATTTTGGTGCTAGCAGCTAAGCTAGCTAGTGCAGGGTACAGTCAGAATATACCCTGAAGCTTGTACTGGTGCTAAGTCGCTGTGTGGGTGCTAAGGCTAGCGCCCCTCAAAGCTATTGTGGTTAACAGTAACTACAGGCCCAGTGAGCAAGGTGAGCTGTATCTCTGATTTTTAATTTTGGGTTGTGGTTGGTTTATTGGTCTGGTCAAAATCAGTTAAAGGCTAACTGTACTCTTTATCAGTCCTTACAAGGTTAGATATACTGATCACACCTCCACACCATAAACCCTAAACCCACTCCCCGCTCATTAACCGAACCAGCTGTTGAGATGGAAAGTCCGACTAGCACCCCCGCTGGCTGGGATGATCTTGGAGTGTGGTTGACGACCATGACCCACAGCATCACCCCAGACTACGCGACCACGCTGAAGTCTGCCTCAGCCAAGAAACTGGAGAATAACCTGACGGAAATTCTGGCCAACCCACCAGAACAGAATTACGGCAGCAAGGAACTGGCTAAGATATTGAGCATACTGGCTCATAACCTGTTGGCTCAGGTTAAGCTCAGCGAGAAGGAAGTGGCCGACTTGAAGCAGGAGGCCCAACAAAATGCAGACCTGTACCACCAGGAGGTCAAGAGACTCAACGAAGAGTCACAAGCCCTAACTGCACGCCACCAGAAAGAAAAGAATGAGGTGCTGCAGCAAAAGCATTTCCTGGAAGCTGAGTTGGAAGACGCCGAGATCATCCTAGCAGAAAAGGACAGGAAGATCCAAGAGCTCCAGGAGGAAAACCAGGACCTCCAGAAAAATCAGCAGGATCTCCACGGCGCTATGGGCCAGCCACCATCAGAAAACCCTGAGCAAGATAATACCCAGATGGCAGAGCTCCTGTCCAAAGCTGAGGAGAAATTAAAGGATAGAAAGGGCCGAATCAAAGCCCTAGAGGGTCATCTGGAGGACTCTAAACAACAGACTCACGACCTGGAGCAGGTGCTGTCTACCATGAAGACAGACCTCCAAAACGCCCAGGAAGGCCAAAAGTCTGATCAGGAAGAAATCGAGGCATTGAAACGGGAGCTACAGCACGCCTACCGTTTGCGACAAGAGAGGCAAGACACTTCTAGCCTCCGAAGGAAGCAAGACACTTCTAGCCTCCGAGGGAAGCAGGAACCCCTTTGGGATCTTCGTGACACGGCCGAGCCTGATGAAGAAGAGAGGGACGGCGTGGACCGGTTGTACAGATCCCTGCCTTCCCCGTCACAACCGAGACTGTCAAGGAGACCTGATGACGGAGACTCGTACCACCCATCTACAGCACCAAGACTTGGGCACCAGCTCGGCGCTGCTCTCAAAGACTTGGACCGGGTAGCCAGGAATATCAACACTTTCACACCCAGTCCATCAGGAGGCCATGATGTTCATGCCTACTTACAAGATGTGGAGTATCACACTGGCCGACTGCCCCACGCTACAGATGAGGATCGCCTACATTTGATAAGGATCACCTCCAGTCTCGAGGTGCGCAGTTTCCTCGACCGCCAGGCTCCCTCTGTGAGAGATGACTACACCAGGCTAAAACAAGCTCTAATACGGGAATTTTCAGATCCCGAGTCAGAGCAAGGACTGACAACGGCCCTAGATGTCAAGCAAGGCAGACAAGAAACGCCCCAAGCCTATTACCAACGGCTTCGGCGGGCCTACTTCGGGTCCAGAAACGAGCCAGATATGGAAGAAGATGCAAATTTCAAGACTCTCTTCTTGCGGAACCTCCATCCATATGTGAGTCACGTCCTGGGAGTGATGGCCTGCCCTCGAACCATGACTAGCCTGCAGCTGCGAGACTTGGCCATCAAAGCGTTCAACAAGCAAAGAGCCGCCTCCGAGAAATCCTCAAAGACGGCCACGGTTCTAAGTCTCGACCAGGACCGTCCAAACCTGGCTCTGGAAGGAACTCAAGTAGGAACCAAACCAAAGGTTCGGGATGCCCTGCACAGACCCCCAGCGGCCCGTCCAAGCAAAGAATCCCAGTCCCCACGTTGGTCCAAATCCAAGGATGACCAGCGGAAAGAGTCATTCAACTCTAACCGAACCACCGGGTGGCCTCGAAAAGCAAGCACCTGGAGGGCCCCTGGAGGAGACAGGACAGCCAGGTCATCGCCACCAAGCAGCCCAAGGCTCAACCGTTCCTCCCGCAAGCCAACCTACCAGGGAGGAAACCAATCTAGCTCCCCTCCAATTCGCATGACCCGTGAGGAGCTGCGTAGAATCGTCAAGGAGGTGACTAAGGAGCTCAGATCACCATCACCTAAACCAAAGGATCCCTCGTTATGACTAGGCACAGGCCCGGCAACCTACGACTACCAGTCAACAGCCCCAGAACAAAGTGCACATCGGCCAACTAAGACTAACCCTGTCGCCCAGATGAACAATGTAGAACAACCACTCCAACTGATGGCATTGCAGGCTGCTGAAAAGAACGATCATAATGACAAAATGCATGACGCTATGTCAGAAACTGACCTGGACCAACTAGACCTGTATCGGGACCCCGCTGAAAGTTCCACTGTAGTTCCTGAAAGTGCAGTCCTAGTGGTTCAGCTTCACACCGACACCACTCCAGAGGTCCCTGATGCCCTCACTGTTGCAGTGAAAGCCCCAGTCAAGTGCCTCTTAGGGGAACTACAAGAAAAAGGGATAGCCCGGAAGTTTTACCTAAAGACCACAGTGGAGCGGCTACTCACCTGCGAAGCCTTAGTCGACACTGCTGCCGACATCACCCTGATGTCATCTGACCTGTTTAACACACTTCTGGTATCCATCAAGCAACTAAGGAAAACCCTCAAGCTGCAACGATGTGACATGAATGTCCAGGCCTACTCCACAGTCGGCACCCAGATACAGTGGATGACTCCAATTCATCTCACCATTGGGCCCATGGAGGTGGTTCACCCAGTTTACATTTCACCACTAAACTCCATACCACTCCTGGTAGGCAAAGACCTCCTCAACCGTTTCGAACCTCTGATTGACTTCCAGAGATTGAAGATATGGGCTCAAGTGCGTGAACCACTACCATTAACACCAGTAGTCCAGTGTCATGCCCTCGACTCAGCCACCGGAGAGCACCCACCAGGGGACGAGGGACTGGAACCCCAGCTTTTGTCAGCCCAAAGCCACCAGGAACACCAAAACCTCCTGTGCACCATAAGCCAAGACCCTGAACTGGGCTCCTTTCGTCCCAGCATTCAAAAGGGGGTAGAGTTGGAAGAAGTCCTGATGGAAGACACGGTGTTGGCCTTGTGGACGGAACGATCAGCCATCAACCACGATCTATTCCAGTCACTACAACGAGCCAACCCAAACCTAATGTACACTGACAAAGCCGCTCGGTTCCCTCTGGGCACAGAGCCCCAGACCATTCTGAATGCTCAAGGTGTCTGCGCTCTCAAAATGAACTGGAATCAACGGCACCTACTGCACTATTTCCTCGTCATCCCCAACCTGCCACATCAAGTCTACATCGGGGCTGACGTGTTAATCCGCCTCGCTGCACGAGTCGACACCATCAACAACCTCTTATGGTGTCCACCCCGCAGTCAGACCATGGTGCCAAAACCCGACGCTGCCAACCTCCGTTCGGGCCAAACCATACCAGAAGCATGTGCAGCAATCACAGAGTCAGAAGCCACGGTGCCAGCCTACACTAAGGGTGTTGCTGTACGTTTGAACTTAAAACCAGGTCAAACATTGTCAAACACCTTAGTGGTCTTTCAACCCACAATGGAATGCTCCGAATTGGGCTTGACCCTTGAAGCTACCCCGCTGTTGGAGGTGAACTCACGGTCATTCTATGTCCTATTCAACAACTGCACTGCTGCAGACATCGTGGTACCAAAGAGATCTCCACTTGGCTGGCTCATCGATTCCAACTTTCATGATTTTGAACTACAAGTGCCGGTGATCGGTAACCTTCCCCCAGGTCTACTCCCAGAACAGCCCAACCGGGACACGGTGTTTACTGTTCCGTCCCGAACCATCGCCATCACAACCGTGGCTCCTGTGGTTACCGATTCAGTGTATCGAGTGGAAGTCACGGAAGACCATCACATGACAGTGCACGCTGTCACCACACAACCCATGACGGTGGACCCTAAAACCTCAGCAGCGTCCAATATTGCGGTCTCTCCTGAAGGGCCCGATGAACCGTATGAGGGATTCTATGACCAAATCCAGCAAGTCCTGAAGGAGGCCGATGCTCTGCAGTGTGAGGAAGACCGCCACAAATTACAGCAGGTTCTTTACAAATACAAAGACTTCTTTGCGAAAGACTCTTTGGACTGTGGCCTGACAGACATCCACATGGTGCGAATTCCGACGCGACCAGACGCGCCGCCCACCTATGTGCGACAATACAAAATTCCATTGGCATCATACGAACCAGTCCAAGATATCATTGATGAAATGCTGAAGAAAGGTGTCATCCGGCCCTGCAACAGCACATATTCATCACCCATTTGGCCTGTCCTCAAACCCAACGGTAAATGGCGCCCCACGATTGACTACCGGAAGTTGAATCAGCAAGTTCCTCTGTCCCGGTGGCCAATGACTCAGTTGGACCAAGAGCTCCATAAGGTCAGAGGGGCAAAATTCTTTTCTACTGTCGACGTCGCCTCTGGATTCTGGACTATCCCTGTGCATCCAGAGGACCAACACAAACTGGCGTTCACCTTCGCCAACCGCCAGTATACCTTCACCAGGTGTCCCTTCGGTTATGCCAACTCTCCAGCAGAGTTTAACATCTTCCTCAATAAGGCATGCCCCGACGCCAGAGTAAGAGGTAATCTGATCTACGTCGATGACATCTTGATGAAAAGTGCTACACTTGAGGACCATCTACTAGAAATTGACCATGTCCTGGGCCAACTGGCAATGGCAGGTGCCAAGATCTCCCTCAAAAAGGGCCAATGGTGCAAAACCAAGGTAAATTACGTCGGCCTGCTAGTGGGTCCAAATGGCATTGAACCGCAATCCAGCCGTGCCCAGGCAATCCAGGATATTAAGAGACCAACCAATGTTTCAGAGCTCCGCAGTTTTCTGGGCGTCTGCAACTACTCCCGCCAGTTCATTGAACACTTTGCAGACATAGCTCGCCCCCTTACTGAGCTGCTGAAAAAGGATACCCCTTTCCAATGGACAGATACACATGACAAAGCCATGCAAGGGTTAAAACACCTCCTCTGTAAAGCACCCTGTCTGGCCTACCCGAATCCTGACAGAGAGTTTCACCTGGAAGCGGGTTTCTCCAGTCAATGTCTGAGTGCTGGCTTGTACCAAGTGTATGATCAAGATCGACGAGTGGTGGCCTACGCCAGTAAAAACCTTCTTCCACCTGAGCAGAAATACTCAGACTGTGAAAAAGCGCTGCTATCAACTGTATGGGCAGTAAAACATTTCTCGAATTATGTTGGTGGCCAGAAAATCATCATTGAAACATGTCACCAACCAGTCACATTCCTGCACAGCCAGCGCATTCGAGACGGCACTGTAACCAATGCCTGAATTGCAACCTGGCTCATGACCTTACAGGGCCGGAACATTGAGGTGCACTACTGCCAAAACAGGAAACTGCCTTTGGCCACGGATCTCGCCATCTGCCAGCACTGTTCGCATGACATTCCGCCTTTAAGTGGCACGCCAGTTGATCCACCTCCACTGGCATCATCCAATCATCACTATTTTGATGACAATGCTTGTCAAGGGATGATAACGGCATATGTGGATGGCTGTTCATTCAACCACAAAGGTACGCTTAAAGCCGGCGTGGGAATTGTATGGGTGAATGACAACCCCTGCCAACCACAAATGTTCCAGCTGGGACATAACACATCCCAGTATGCAGAGATGTCAGCTATCCTCATCACCCTTCAGACAGCTAAGAAACACAACATCCAGCAGCTACTCATCTGCACGGATTCAAATTATGCACGTCTAAGTTTTATGTGCCATCTGCCGATCTGGAAACAAAATGGCTTCCACACATCCAGCAATAAGCCAGTCAAGCACAAGGATATCATACTGGCATGTGACGCCATTGTTGTGGATCGCGACATGCACATATACTGGAAGAAAGTTTGTGGTCACTCCAAACAACCAGGAGTTGACAAAACACTCAATGACCAAACTGACGCACTGGCCAAGGACGGCGCCCTGCATGGTGAAATCTGGACCTTCGAAGCCCACCCACCCTCCCATTCAGTGGCAGTCGTCACTCGTCGCCAGGCCGCCTCGACTTCGCCTGCTGTGTCAACCTCGGTGTCCTTGACACCTCAAATAGACACCCCGGATCTGATTTCCCTGCAGGCCACTGACTCAGCCATTGCCCTCATGGTCGCACACCTCTCCAACCCTGCGACCGCGCCCCTCTCGCCTGATGCATTGGCTGCCGATGCTTCTCTTCGTCGTCTTCACTCCGTGGCGCCCTCTCTCCGTCTGTTGCATGGCGTCCTCTTCTATGTCACTGGTGATCACTCTTCGCCACGTCTCGTGGTTCCCCAGTGCCAAAGGGGGGTAATGATGACGCATGCCCACGATGCACCATATGCTGGACATCGTAGTGCCAAAACTACATATGAGGCATTAAGTCAAGTGGCATACTGGCCAAACATGCGTCAGGACATAACTGAATATGTTCAGGCATGCCTACTCTGCTGCCAGTTCCAACCGGCGAATCCAAACCATAGAGCACCACTGCAACGTCGAGGCATCTGTTTCCCATGGTCGGACCTCCAAATTGACTGGGTTGGACCACTCCCCAAGTCAACCAGGGGAAACAAGTATTTCCTCACAGTCACCTGCGCCTTCACCAAGTGGGTGGAATGCCTGCCAGCTCCGAATGACACGGCTCAAACCACCGCCTGTCTACTGATGAACCACGTGTTCTCACGATTTGGGCTGCCGGTACAAATTGATTCTGATCGAGGCACCCATTTCACTGCAGAGATCATGCAGGAAGTCTGGAAGCTCCTGGGCATCAAATCTCAACTCCACATCAGCCACCACCCCATCTCGTCAGGCCAGGTGGAACGCACCAATCGGACGGTCGTCGAGATGCTGAAAAAGTACGTGGCAGCGAACCAAAGAGACTGGGATATCAAGTTGCCTTTAGTGCTGATGGCCATCAGAGCCACTCCTCACAAATCCACTGGAGCAGCCCCGTTCGAGCTCATGACGGGAAGGCAGATGACTTTGCCTCTCCACCTGCTGTACCAGCCAGGAGACAATAATATTGTAACGGCGTACACCACCCATCAGTACCTCGAGGACCTGCATCGACACCTAAGGACTGCTTTCGCCTTCGCCCAGAAACACTTGCAAGAAAGTGCCACGGGCAGGAAAGCCTATTATGATCAGAAGGCCTCTCACCAGGAACTCCAGGTAGGGGATAAGGTATGGTATTATGTGTTCGCCCAGCCAACCCAGACCACCGGACAAAATCCCCGAAACCTGTCCAAAAAGTTCCTCCCTCACTGGGCAGGACCCTATGAGATCATGGACAAACTCTCACCAGTGGCCTATCGCATCAAGATCAGCAAAGGCCCAAAGGAACCCGTCCTGAAATGGGTCCATCGAAACCAAATCAAGATCCACCGGGGCCTCTCCAAACAGCTTCAGGACTCCCTGAGCACTCCGCAGAAAAAGGGGACAAATGGAAACGCCTAAACCATCATAGCAGAAGACCTACACCAAAGGGGGGTGTCACTTCACATATGTACACCTTCCACTTCACAAGCTAGCCACACCAAACTTGCCTGGTTGAAGTAAGGGGTAACTGGTGACCTTTGTTGCCTCTGCCCAAAGTTTGTTGTTTTATTTTATTATTTTAATTTGTTGTTTTTGAAGGTAACCCTGGGTGGCTCACGCGGGCCCGGGAACGCCTTTGAAGATTAGAGTAAGGGTCAAGCTAGACAAAACACTCACACAGCTAGCGATAGGAACCAGGCAAGTAACTCTCCTGTATTGTTTTGAGTAAAATAAACCAAAGGCTATGACCATAAACCAACCCTAACTAAATTGGTAACACTAACTGGTAGGTCCTACTGCTTTGCCGGTGTACTAATCATGGTTGTTTTTTTTTTTTGTGTGTGTTTTTTTTTCTACCCGGTAGGATGGGACCCATGTTCGTAGTGCTGCTGTGCTGGACATTGGGGGTACAGTCCCAGACCGAGACCGGGCTCCCAGGGCCGACCTCGGGCATAGTCCTACGGGACCAACCGGGTCTGTTAATAACCAATTGCCGAACCCATACTCAAAAGGTGTATGTTCGCCTCAACCCCTTTGATGTATGCCGGGCTCATTACCCAGTACAGTCGCCTCAGACAAGCTGGGCGGGAAGTCGTTGGACCAGGGAAGCCGTTGAGCATGCAGAGGCTGACCTCACCCACATGCTCCAACAGCTGGACAAAGTGACCATCACTCAGTCTGAACTGAGTGGACAGTCACGTCGCCCTAAACGTTTTATAGGTGCATTACTCGGGGCAGCTGCTGCTGTTGGTACCCTTTTTAACATTGGGGTAACCACAGTCAACGCCGTCAATGTAGCCACCGTTAAGCGCAGTGTTAATGAGCTACAGGAGGAGATGCCCCAACTTAGGGAACAGCTCCGTACCCAAGCCCAAAGCCTCCAAACCATAGGGCAAACATTGAAAGGAACCGTGGTTGTCCTTAACACCCACAGTGAGGCCTTAAATCATACCATAAAGACAGTAAACAAATTATTGTCTGTCATCCAGACCGACTATGCCCACACTCAGATTATCACTACCCTTATGACCGACATGTTGCGGGAAGTAAGTTCCTCCCTAGACATGTTGATTATGGGTCGAATTCCCCCATACCTGGTGTCGCTCGGTCTGGTCCAGCAAATCCTTACTGATACCCTGTCAAGCCCCCCCCCAAACTCTCCAGACGCATGTAGCTTACTCTCTGGGGAGTGCCATCCCACTTTATGTAGATCCGTTGGAACGAGAGTTGGCTTTCCTGCTAACTTTGCCTATCATTGAGTCCAACAATGTATATAGGCTCAAAGACGTAGTCGATGTGGGCTTCTGGCAAGGGGAAACCCGAGTCAAGATCCATACACCTGACGTGGTTGCCTACCATGAGAGCAATCCGCAACTTTACCTGGCCCCCAACCTGAAAATGTGCACCCGCACCAAGGATGTGCATTACCTGTGTCCCAGCAAGCCCTTCATCAGGGACAACACTGAGGGCATCTGTGGTCTCCAGCCCCTGGAGAATGAAGCCCAGTGCCCCGCAGAAGCTATGCCTTGTACCAGGTGATGGTCACTGAAGCTGAAATCGTCGGCGATCAATGGTTGGTTAACACCCCGGCTAAGTATGCAACACTGACCTACGATCAGCACGACACGGCCACCCGTGTCCCACTGCCTAACCAAACCATTTGGGTCAAGGTCCCCAAGAATGCCATTTTGCATATCGAAGACCTGGCCCTTTATCACCTCCCCGCCGAGTATTATGAAAGTGAGCTTGAAATCTCACCTTTCTTTAGACAGCGCCCCCTTGCCCTAGATCCCCAGTTAGAGGATCAAATTAAAATCACTGGCTCCCAGACCATCGACCTGACCCCGGTCGACAACGTAATCAAGGCCATAGCCCGATTACCCGAGATAAACCCAGCAGGAATAGTACAGGCTTGGTCCGCCGCCGACACCGCCTTATGTGTTGGAACGGCCCTAGGCTACGTGTCAACAATCTTTCTGACCTGTCTGCTGAGTAGGAGGGTGCAGGGACTGCAAGGTTCCGTGGCGAGATTAACTGCCCATCGGCCCCGTTTGTTTAGAAGTCGGGAGACCCCCACTCAGCCAGATCCAGAACAACCGCTGAACCTTATTGAGATCACTCCTGCTGTTCCCCACAGGCAACCAGACCAGGAAGCAACGCTTCCCCGGGGTGACTCGTTGGAGGAATTAGCTTAGATAAGGGCCCCTTTCTGCTGTAAGCTAGTTTAACCATAGTCCGTGGGTAACCCCAAGACTTACTTCTGTGTTTTTCGTTTCCTTCCTCCTTTCCTTGTTGTACTTACAAAAGCATAAAGTGCAAAATGACTGCCAGGGTAGTGCCTTCCACCGCACCAGGGTAGCTGACGGGATAGAGGTGTTGGTTGCGTGCTGTTGTGTCTGCTCTTCCCATTTCCAACCAGGTGTGCTCGGTGACATCGTCGATGACATCGACCAAAAGGGGGGAGATGTAGGATTCAGGACTGCAAACATGAAGCACACCAACACCTGGCCTATCTGCCTGGTGACTGGAGGGTGACCCTATCAAAGATTGCAACTCTTGCCACACCAAAGGCTGTAATTCTGTCCTCCTGACCAACTGGAGCAACATACGAGTAAACAATGTGGCCTCACCTCCTCAGGAACTAATCATGGGACCACATGTTTCTCTCCTATAAGGACTTCTAAAGTGGATCAATGACGCGATCAGTCATTGGTTTACATGTGACTGAGTCAAAGAATACCCCCACAGGAGATTCAACATCCTCCTGATAACGAACCGTCTGTCTCAGGAATGTGGTTTTCAAAGCCCCTTTGTTGTCACACCACGATCATTCATTTATCCTAATGACTGGAGTTGGGGGGGGGCCTTGAAACCATACAACACATCTGAACAACACATCCTGAGTCTCATAGGACGTTGGTGGCACCTGAGGAAAGTGAACTTTAATGCACCAAAATGGACTGTAGGCAATAAGGGTTGCCAAACATGCATCTAATATCAATGACAAAGGTCAAGCTTGTTACAGGAGTTAAGTTTTATCAACTTGAGTGTACAAGCAAAGGTAGATGTGACCCCGTTGTGATTTGTCATGTCATGTTTGGTGTCATTTTGTTCCATAGGGTGTAAGAAAACCAATTCTCAGGAGATTTTCAGAATTCCTCGAACAGATTGCATAATATGAAATCAAGTAGAGAAATATTTCATCTAATTCTGGTCTTTCGACCCTTCTCAAAGGCGGTCTCCCCTTTGGCCAGGAGGTTGAGACAAAGGGGTTTGCCCTTTGAAACTCATGACCGTCGGTAACCGTGATTGGCCAAAGACCACCGCCTGGGGAGGGGCTGAAAGAGTTAAAATCAGTGTGTGTCCAAGAGAGAAACAGAGCTTTACCATCACAGCTTCTCACAGAGAGCTTATCCCACTGAAACTACAGAACCAGATCGAGACCCCCGCAGAGCTTTTCCTGCGTGACTCATGGATTGGTGGATTGGTCAAGCGACCAATCCACCGCAAGCTTTAGCTCCAGCTTCGTCGCTTCTCTTCTCCTCCGTCCGTCTGCTGCAATCAGCTGGTCCTCTCCGTCAACGCCGCGAGGTTTCAAACTCCGTTCCGATCCTCACTCCAGGCTGTACGCAAGTAGCCATACTCTCTATTGCTTCAGTCTCTGGTGCGGTAATTAAATTTTAGTCAGTTAATGTTGACTACCTTCTAAATTTCCCTGTATCAGAATCAATCTCTCTCTCTCTCTTCGGCACACTTGAGTGGGTTATATTTCTTTCATTGAAATCTTTTGTTCATGTCCGTACTCATCACTTGTTTCTTATTCATGTCACTCCAATTTGGCCATTCATTGTATGTTTCATTTTATGTTTGTTGATTCATCTGTACATATCCCCATGTATATATATCATTTTATCATAGTTAGGTTTGTGTGATTGATAGTGTAGTTAATAAAGTGTGTTAAATTCACGTCCGTTGTTTGTGGTTTATGAGTGGAATTCTTGATCCCTATTCGGAAAAGGTCCGACTGCCCTTTTAATTTTGATTTGATTATTTCTAGGTCTAAACTATCATTTTCAAGGTTGTAATCCTTCCGATTTAAACTGTTTTCC
The DNA here is from genome assembly GCF_902150065.1 of Myripristis murdjan. Taxonomy (NCBI): domain Eukaryota; kingdom Metazoa; phylum Chordata; class Actinopteri; order Holocentriformes; family Holocentridae; genus Myripristis; species Myripristis murdjan. The sequence continues at coordinate 640,066 of NC_043982.1, forward strand.
TGCTTGATCACCAGAAACGCAGTTTCATCGGTCCTTGTTACATCTTTTCTCCGGCCAAGTTGCCGTGATAAACTAATCATCACTTTCAAAGTGTTGAATAGTTTATTCTTCTAATTTCCCCATTGTTTTATGATAGTCAAACTAAGCGAGTAATCCTACAATGTTGTCTCCATTTTTACTTCCTGCCCTCCATCTGAAATCGCGCCGCCTTCGCACGTCATAATAACCACGTGACTGAAACCCAGCTATTGACTTCACTCTGCCACCTGGGCAGGTGTTAGAGTGTATGGCCAAACTGAAGTGGTTAGGATGTGGCCCGCATGTGTTCTGCCATATCACATTTGCCAGTTACAAATCAGGTGTGGCCCAAAAGTAAAATGTATTATCTGGGCCAAGCGCTTCAATTACAGAACTGTCCCAGAGGAGAAATCCCCTCCATTTTTGAAGGTATGGCCAAACCAATGTGGTTATGATGTGGCCCTCATGTGTTTTGCCGGATCACATCTCAGCCAGAGGAACCAGCTAGATGCCACATGTGGCCCAAAAGTCAATGCTATCAGGGTTATAACCTTTACAGGTGAACTTAATGTGACCTTCTGTAAATTTTTGAATGCACATGTCCAACTGTTCAATGTTTCAGTACTTTTTGCACAAGTTGCTGTTCTCTAACAAGGAGTTTAACGGCAAAATTCACAACAGGTGTTTGATCCATGAATCGACCAATAAATTTCCTGGTTCAATTAGAATTGATATTTAAACAGTCCTCCTCATTATGCTGTTCACATTTTGACATCATGAGACCAAGACGACACCTAACAATTGATCAGCAGCACCTCACCATTGCGAGGCTTCAAACAGGATGTTCTCAGACGGAAGTGGCCACTGAGCTTAGAGTGTCACAGAGTGTCATCAGCAGGTTGCAACAGAGATACAGAGAGACTGGAAGAGTCACAGAAAGGCATAGAAGTGGACATCCTTTGGCAACATCCCACACTGATGACCGCTTCATTGTGAACAGTGCCCTGCGGAACCGGATGATGAATGCCACTCAACTCCAGGCACATTTAAGGGAGGTGAGAGGCACCCAAGTGTCACGTCAGACCATTCGAAACCGTTTACATCAGCATGGTCTGCATGCTAGACGACCTGCAAGGGTACCTGACCACACCACCAGGCACAGGTGTCATCGTCTTGCATGGGCCAGGGAGCATTTACGCTGGACGAGGGAGCAGTGGGCCTCAGTGCTGTTCTCTGATGAAAGACGATTCATGTTGAGCAGAAATGATGGCCGCCAACGATGTTGGAGACGTCAAGGAGAGCGCTATGCATCAGCCACTGTTGTCACCAGATGAGCCTTTGGTGGTGGTGGTGTTACTGTGTGGGCAGGTGTGTCTAGTCAGTACAGAACTGCCCTACACTTTGTGAAAGGTACAGTGACAAGCCCATACTACCTGAATAACATCATTAATCCAGTCATTGTGCCCCTGCATGAACAACACAGGCCTAATTTCATCTTCATGGACGACAATGCTCCAGCTCATCGAGGTCGCATGATTAGGGAACAGCTGCAGGAGACTGGGGTAACTCAAATGGAGTGGCCTGCACTTTCTCCCGACCTGAATCCCATAGAAAACCTATGGGATCAGCTGAGTCGCTGTGTAGAGGCTCGGAGCTCTGTACCCCAGAACCTCAATGTCCTGAGGGCCGCCCTTCAAGAAGAGTGGGATGCCATGCCTCAGCAGACAATAAGTCGACTTGTGAATAGCATGAGACGTCGTTGTCAAGCTGTAATTGATGCTCAAGGGCACATGACAAGTTATTGAGACATTGACATTTTTTGTTGTGGTATACCCACCACTGTTGTTGGCTTTTGTTTCAATAAATTGTTTGAGATGAGGAAATCACCAGTGCATGCTTCTACTTAAATGCCCTACTTTCATGATATAATATCACTGTAGCGTGAACTTTTTATATTTTCCATAAATTTCACCCGAAAGCCAAATATCCCTAACTTTTTGTGAGTAGTGTAGATTACGTCACTGAAGTCAAAAACAGACAATACAGTGGCTTGGGCAATAATCTTTTTACTCTGCGATGAGAAGCAGGACTTATTTCTATATAAGAAACCAAGTCTAGGCTTAAGTTTGTTGGTGAGGTGATCCACATGATTACGAAAGGAAAGCTTGGAATCCAGCCAGATGCCCAGGTATTTGTAAGTGTTAGGGTTAGGGTTAGATTTCAATGAGTTGACCATTTAGTGTGTGAATCTTCAGAGAAGAATTGTTTTTGTGAGACCTTGTGAACAGCATACATTTAGTTTTGCTAGAGTTCAAAACAAGTTTATCAGCTACAAGCGACAGTTGGAAATGGTTGAAGGCAGATTGTAGATGCTGATAAGAGTCCAGTCCATTAATAATGTTACTGACGACAAGTGCTGTAGCTGTTGTAGTGCTGTGACCGGGTCTGAAACCTGACTGTTCTGGTTGAAGGATGCTGTCTGAATCTAGGAAGGCCCGAAGCTGAAAGTTTACAAGGGATTCTAAAACTTTAGCTAGACAGCAAAGCTTTGAGATAGGGCGATAATTATCTTAAGTACTGGCGTTACCGCCTTTAAGTAACAACCTGTGCGGCTTTCCACACGGAAGGGATTTTACCAGTTGAAAATGACACATTGAAGATGTGTGCAAGTGGTGCAGCAATTAAGCAGGCACTCAGATGCAGGAGATGTGGGTCAAGGTCATCCTCACCCTTGGATTTCTTAGGGTCAAGATGGGTGAGTGCTTTCATTACCTTGGCATGGCTTACCGGTCTCAGTGTAAACACTGCTGATGGATTGGATACAGCCATGGATACTGGATCTGGGGCAGGGACAGCCGGGACCATGCTAGTATCAAACAAGTGACCAGAGGCTATGAAGTGGCGATTAAAGGCATCACACATATCTGGTTTGTTAGATATACAGGTATTACCGAATAATATTTGGGAGGGGAGAGAGGAGCTAGGTGTAGAATTTAGAGATTTTATGGTCTTCCAGAATTTGGCAGCATCACCTTGGCTGGAAGTGAGGGAGGATAAGTAATAAGCAGATTTGGCCCTCTTGATTGAGCTAATGCATTTATTGCGCAATTTTTTGAAGAGCAACCAATCAGATGGGTTGTTAGAGAGTCTAGCCTTTGACCAGGCCAGATCTCTGCCATGGATGGCTTCGGATAGGTCAGCAGAGAACCAGGGATTGGAGCGATTTTTAATACGGAAATTCTTGTACGGGGCATGTTTATCTATAAGAGAACTAAAAACACAATACTCAAAGGCCAGCTCAGAGTCAGGAATTAGGTCAACCCTTTTTAGGTCCACATGAGACAGGTCAATTAAGAATGCCTGCTCATTGAAATTTTTAAAGTTGCGCTTTCTGATGGTGTGTCCCCTGGAAGTCTGCCCTTTGGTCACCCTCACACAGGCAATAGGGCAGTGGTCGCTGATATCCTGAGCTAGGACGCCACTACATGGATATTTCTGTGGCCTGTTAGTTAGAATAAGGTCAATCAACGTGGATTTAGAGTTATCTTTATTATTAGGCCTAGTAGGGAAGGAGATCAGCTGGGATAGATTTAGCTCCAGGCATAGCTCTTTAAGCTTAGATGAGCAGGGAGACAACCAATCTAAGTTCAGATCACCCAGAACAATTAACTCAGAGTTGATGAAGGGAGAAAGTAATTTTCCTAGCTTTTCTAAGGCCGAGCTGGGGGCAGAAGGAGGACGATAAATCCCACTAATTGTAAAATGACTATTGCCCCCGACACCGATATTTAGAATGATACATTCACAACATTTGGGCACAGAGGTTAGAGAGATTACGCGTACAGTCAGATGATTTCTAGTGTAGATTATGACCCCTCCCCCTTTTGTTTTCCTGTCTGCTCTAAACATATTGAAACCCTTAATGGCTATGTCTGAGTCTGACACTCTTCCAGAGAGCCAAGACTCTGAGATAACTAAAATGTCAAGGTTTGATTCAGTAATCAGCACATTAATAAAGTCAAGTTTTGGCAGCAAACTCCTTATATTTAAATGCAGGAATTTAAGACCATTACAGCAATGAAAATCATGTACTGTCCTGAGATCACCGTGATGGGGTGCATTTTTGGCATTCACTAGTGACACTAGTAAATATTTTAGGCATCACTAGTGACACTAGTGAGCATTTTTGGCATTCACTAGTGACACTAGTAAATATTTTTGGCCTCACTAGTGTCACTAGTAGCACTCACTAGTGTCACTAGTGAGTGCAAAAAAAGTTAACTAGTGGGATATCTGAATATATGCTCAAACGGCTTGCCATACAAGCCAGTAATTTCGCCTTGGACGGCAACATAGGCAGAACCGCCACTGCTTCCGCCTCCTCTCCTCTCCTCTCCTCTCCTCTCCTCTCCTCTCCTCTCCTCTCCTCTGCTTCCGCCTCCTCTCCTCTCCTCCACATTCAGACACGTGAGTCACGACACCCCCTCCTCAACATGCTGCCTGTTTACAACGGACTGGGACTGTTGGGGCGGGTGTTAATCAAAACAAACCAATCACGTCTTGATCTCTTCACAGGTTGGTGGCCTCTGATTGGCCTGGCCTGTCTCTCTGACTAAAAAAAAAAAGAGTTCAAAACAAGTTTATCAGCTACAAGCGACAGTTGGAAATGGTTGAAGGCAGATTGTAGATGCTGATAAGAGTCCAGTCCATTAATAATGTTACTGACGACAAGTGCTGTAGCTGTTGTAGTGCTGTGACCGGGTCTGAAACCTGACTGTTCTGGTTGAAGGATGCTGTCTGAATCTAGGAAGGCCCGAAGCTGAAAGTTTACAAGGGATTCTAAAACTTTAGCTAGACAGCAAAGCTTTGAGATAGGGCGATAATTATCTTAAGTACTGGCGTTACCGGCCTTACACACCTTATACCCCTTTCTGGCTTCCATGGCAACCCCCACAGGAAAGTATCTCTCCGACTTCTTTCCCACACCCCAACATGTAGGTGTCTTTGAGCAGGCACACACACACACACACACACACACACACACACACACACACACACACACACACACACACACACACACCTTATACCCCTTTCTGGCTTCCATGGCAACCCCCCACGGCAAAGTATCTCTCAGACTTCTTTCCCACACCCCAACATGTAGGTGTCTTTGAGCAGGCACACACACACACACACACACACACACAGACACACACACCACACACACACACACACACCTTATACCCCTTTCTGGCTTCCATGGCAACCCCCACGGGAAAGTATCTCTCAGACTTCTTTCCCACACCCCAACATGTAGGTGTCTTTGAGCAGGCACACACACACACACACACACACACACACACACACATGGACACAGACACACACACACACACACAACTTTGCCCCTTTTTGGCTTCCATGGCAGCCGTCATGGGAACCTACCACGGGAACTGCCAACACCTGTCAACACCTGACACCTGACACCTGTCAGGTGTCAGATGTCAGGAAGAAGACCCAGCTGAAGTTGTGGTCACCTTTCGGTCCAAAAATGGTCATTTTTCCTGGACCTCATCCCCACCTGAGAGGAACGGTCACCTTCCATGTGAAAATGTCATGAGGATGACTAACTAAATCATACTGGTCAATGCTGACGGGAACACAAAAGATGCTATTTTTTTGCCACTATTTAGAAAATTGAAATGTTTTCAAAACAGTGTCCTTGGAAAACATTGAAATGAAGTACTCTGTGATAAATACTACAATATGTTTCATCTGAGTATTTGTTATAGTCAAAATAATATCTATATAATGTTTTTTTTCCCTAAAAACGAATGGTATGATCTCAGGTAAATTAGGCCTACAGCACATACATAGCAAATAGAAGTTCAAAACTTGTCATTTTCACAAGAGCAGAAGTTGATAAAAAGATCTAACACCTTTAAGTAACAACCTGTGCGGCTTTCCACACGGAAGGGATTTTACCAGTTGAAAATGACACATTGAAGATGTGTGCAAGTGGTGCAGCAATTAAGCAGGCACTCAGATGCAGGAGATGTGTGGAGGCCTGTCTCTCTGACTAAAAAAAAAAAAAAAAAAAAAAAAAAAAAAAAGCTGATTGGCCTGGCCGGCGACCTGTCTAAAAAAAAAAAAAAAACACGCGCAGGCCACCAGGCCAGTGACAGGCCGGCGCTTCGGGAAATCTCCCGGTTCTCCCGATGTACAGTCCGGGCCTGGGGGGCGCTGCATCAGGGGGTGCGCTGCTGACCTCCGCGGGGGCCTCAGGAGGGACTGATCTGGTGGAGACCTCTGTGATGCCGACTGCTGAGGAGGCCGGGGGGATGATGGGCGGCGGCCAGAGTGAAGGGCCTCGGATCTCCGGGGCGCAGGTGTAAACACAGGCTGAGCTCGCCTGCGAGACTTGTTGCCGGAGGAGGCCGAAGGTGGGGAGACCCGTGGCTTGTCATCCAGCGGGGGGAAATCCTTGACGCTAAGAATGTCATATTTATTGTTAAGCTGGATATTGAAGTGTGGGGGTACAGATGCGTAGGAGGGTGGGCTATTTTTCCCTTTGCTGGCACCTACTCGGACCCAGTGCTCGGGATGAGCAGGTGTAGAGCTGGCCGCGGCTTTAGGCTTAGCTCCAAGTCGAGTCCAGGTGTCATAGAGAGCGGTGACCGGCAGAGGAGCGTCAGTAGCCGAGTGGTGAGCGCTGTCTCCGGGCACATCCAGCGACGCAGTGCCGACCTCGCCAAAGGCAGGAAAGTGGATAATGGGCTCGGGCATCTGGGAAGCAGGCTTTGCGGGGCCAAAGATGATGGTGTCCATGAGGTTTTCTGCCGCCTGGATCTGGTAAAGTGTGGATATCCTTTTCTCCAGCTCGGATATCTTATCGGATAGGTGGACACAGCTGGAACAACCAGGCTGGGACGGAGAGGTAAGTGGAGCCATTTCTATATGGTGAAGAATGCTGGGGAGAGAAACAGCTGTGGCCAGTATAGGTGTCTTGGGGAATAGAATGAAGTGCTACTATTGTTGTTGTTGATGCTGATGTTGTTATTGTTGTTGTTGTTGTTGTTATTGTTGTAGGAGATAGCAGCGTGAAACTATACTTACACGCGAGGGCTCCACATCGGGAGCCCACTGCGTGGAAAGCCTCAGATTACTCAGCTGATAGATGTAGATGAATGTAGGGTCACAACTTACCAGCAGAGGCCCAGAAACTGGGCCTGCTGCGTTGATTCAGCATTTGGCAACCTGGATCGAAGTAGAGCAGCTTCCTCCAAGGTCATTCAGTATGCATGTAAACTACTGACATACAGCCGAAGTGGCTGTGGGGGGCTCATGCCAGAAGGGGTGTGCAGTCCAGCCCGTTTAGTGGGAATAGAAAAAAGAGGGGGGTAAAACAGAATAAAAATGCTGGCAGATCGGGTCGGTGGCGCTGGCGACTAGCGTTAAATTGGGTAAAAAACGAGCGATCAGACTGATCGATTGTTAAAATAGGCAACTCGAAGGGGTGAGCACAGTTTAAAAGCCAGGATTTGTGCCTAAGGGCAATTTAAAAACCACCGGAATGTGAATGAAAGGTAGTTTCCAGTGAATCGAAGTGACAGAGTTCCATTAGGCTCCCACAGACACCACGCATGCCAACATCATTCTCCAAGTACCTTGGCTGAATCCTGCTGTGTACAGTTCAGTCTTGAGAACTGTCCATTGATCAGGGATCAACTCTACATCCACTCCAGCAGACAGCAGAAGAGGTCGGAAGTGACTGATGAGGCTGTTTACCTCTTCATCACCAAAATCTGAGAACAGTAGGGAAAACATTAATATAAAGTTAAGCAGTTGTCTTAAAACATAAAATGCGTAAAGATTTGTCCATTACATTTGAATTGCTAACCTGAACTCGTGTCTGCCTCTGGCCAGCACTGGAAACTGGTCAGCCACATAGCCTGCAGGACACCACTGTTCACATCACTAAATCTAGCAGTGAGGCACCGGCACAGAGAATCGATGAGCTGGTTCTTTGCCTTGTCATGCTGGTCGGCATCAGTGGTCTTCAGGAGGACTTCCTCATAGGTGTCTGTGTCCAGCATTGCTCTCAGGTTAGGCCCAGGTCTACAGTAGTGCAGAGATGGATGGGTGTCCTTTTATTCATTCATGTATGTATGTATGTATGTATGTATTTATTTATTACTGAGGTGAAAACACACCAACACAACCTAAAATCAATCATAAATTGTAGGATATATGATACATACCTTGACTTGTACTTTTCTATGACAGCCTGAGTGGAAGACAGGCAGCTCTGAGCTTCAGCCAGGGTTGACACTGACCTCTGCAGTGACTTGGAGAGGTTGTTCAGTTGACAAATGGTGTCATGGAGAAGGCAGCAAAACCTGAGCACTCCACCATCCTTGGCTATGTTGAGGAACCCCTTGGCCTTTGCTCTCAGAACAGCATCAATGTTCATGGCCTCCTGGAACTACAAGCACAACAACTGCATTATATCACAGACAGCATTTAAAACAAAATCAACTTTGACCTTCCCCTCACTGGCACTCCTGACGTAGACCATTTCTTCCTCCATCTCTGCACTGTCCAGGGATCCATCTGACATGACTGAGATGAACTTGCTGTCAGATAATCTCGCCCTCATCTTTCTTCTCTCATCCTCTGCTATGTAGTGTATGAACTCTTTTGCCTGGTAGTCATTTGTGTATGTCTCTCCTATCTTCAAGCCTTTCTTCCTGTACACCCTGAAATTAGTTATCATGTAAATGAAGCCACTTTTAGCGCCTACAACACAGTACATTTCAGTGAGATTTTTTTGTTTCTGAAACCCCCAAACGTAAAGTTCCCTCTGTGTCTATGGAAGCATGTACGTCACTCTGTATCGTATTAAATGCACTGATTCTAAACATGCAAATAGTAACCTTAATTCACATACTCACACATCCATGCGAAGTCGGTGAAAGGCCTGCCCTTTTTTCCGATGGCGTAGGCATTTCGAAAAAGTACCTGCATCCTCTCCAACTCAGATGTATTCAATAAAGCAAGGCTTCTCCCAGCAAGGCTCTCTTCGATACGACCTGTCTTGGCGGTTTTAATCCTTAGGCTCTCCTGATGACTTCGGGCACTCTCATGGTCCTGTACTGCCTCGACTTTAAAATTATTAGTCCCCACCACGAAATTGTTCGTTTTGTTTTTTTCTTTTGCGTACATGCGGCAATCCTTACAAAACATGACTGCATTTTCGTTATCAAAGACAAGCCATTCACGACCCGTCAGCCATTTAGCGTTAAACTTTCTTTTCTTGGTTTCGCACGTTCTTTCAAAATTCTCATCCCCTGCCTCCTTCCTCTTCTCGCCCCCAGACGTCTGTCCCAACCACCGCCGCATTTTGTTTAACTTTACTTTTTAGTATTATTAGTGTTCCGAGTCAGTTCTTTTTTCTCTTCTTCTGTTTTCACGCGTTTCCATGGCAACGCCGGTTGCGCTGCAGACTGTAGCGTGCCTGCGTGCAGCTAATGGGCGTCTGATACGTCATCACGTAGCATTGTGGTAGTGTTCATGGGAAATGTAGGAAGTACTGCCAGGGGGGCAAATGACCGAGAACTGCAGAGCGGCTCTAACTGACATGATTGCCTCATGCATCACTGGCCAAACTGACTACTTAGTTTTTATTAACACCCGCCAAAATGAATTTTAACCCGCATTTGGCGGGTTGGCGGGTGTTAATTTAGAACCCTGATAACCACTGATCCGGGTTGGAGGTCTCCTCCTGCGTGTAATCGCTAAAGCAGTGGCAGTGATGTCAAAGGTCTTTTGCAGTGCCCCTATTATTAGTGATCCATTTAAAGTCACAGATAAGAGCTCTGAAAGTATTAGATAAAAAACCCAAAACGTACCATCACTGTCAGATATTAAAAAAGCATGAGCGCTTAAACTGGGACAACACTGTTAAACACACTGATGCTGTCTTGATGTATAAAATCTTCCATGGCCAAGCACCACCTCCACTACAAGAATTTGTGAAAAAAAACTCAAACAGATCAACCAGAGCTGGTTCCAGAGGTGACTGTGTAGTTCCTTTTAGAAAAAGTGCCCGTAGTCAAGCCACTTTTTCTGTTCGTGCATCTCACACCTGGAATTCAGTTCCAAGCACGATACGTGAACTTCCGACTCTGACATCTTTTACTAAACAGCTTAAAGCTTGGCTACTGGAAGAACAACACTGTTGCCATAACCATGCATAAACCTGTGTATTTGTTCAATGTAACTAATATGTCACGGGTTCCATCCGCAATTTCTATTGAGCACATACATTATTATTACTTTCCTCTTCCTCATTAACATTTTTAGGGCCCGAGCACTGGAACAGTGCGAAGCCCTATTGTTATTGCTCTGTTTCTTTCTTCTCCTTTCTTCTTATTATTATTACGTCAAAATAAACCTTAATTTGACCCCCTAAACATGCTCCAAAACTCACCAAATTCGGCATGCAGGCCAGGTCTGGCGAAAAATTTGATAAAATGGACAAACGGACCCCCTAAGTGCAAAAATGGGCTCGGTAGCGCCACCTAGGCACACAAAGGCAGCCGCTGCGGCCCACAGGAATGTGATAGAAACACCAAACCAACGCCGAAATGTAGGTCTCATCAAGGCCTACAAATCACGCGCTGACACCCCCGACCTAAAACCAACAGGAAGTCCGCAATTTGCGTTTGAAAGTCACGTTCTCACCCAAAATTTCGCTTTGAACGAAATCTATCTCCTCCCAGGCCGTAAAATTTAACAGATGACAGAGGACACAGTGCTGAACAAAAGTTGCTAAAGATTCCGTCATTACTCGATTCGTTTGAATTTTATAAGCCCTCAAAGTCGGAGTGGCCAGAGCCAAAATCTCATTTTTTCCCATGGAGTTTGGTGTGCAGAGGCTGACACTTGGCACTAATTAAGCCCCTGGAGTCTAAAGTAAAAGTCTGATGGCTTTGAAAACTATGCAGATGGAAAGAGGACAAAAATTCATACAAAAATATGTAGTTTTGATGTGGATTGGACCAAGTTTGTGGGAGCTGTGAAGAGTTTTCAAACGTTTTTGACTCTGGTGTGCTCTGCTCTGCACTCTGCTTGGACATGTGACTCACTCTAGCTGCCTCAGGAATGCGCAATACACACCCATTGTAAGAGCTCAGAGGGAGCAGAAAACACTCTCAAACTAAAACTGCCATAACTCAAAAACGGTAATAGATAGCAAAATCATGTAAATGGGAGATTTATAGATCCGAGTCTCATGACTCGTTTAAGCTTTCAATCAAGTCTGTAACTCAAACGGTGACCAAGCTGTGACACCTCAAACAGGGGTGGGTTTTCTGGATTTCTCCATTGGATTGAATGAGGATTTCTCTGTCTGCCTGCATTTTGGTGTGATCATGCAGCAGCTGCCAGTACTCGTGTCGGTCACACACTAGGACTTCCGCGGCCTTTCAAAATAAAAGCCCAAAACTCTTTCAAAATAAAAGCACCGAAAAATACCCTTAAAACTGGCACAAACTGACGAATTGTCTACACTTCGACACGCGCGCCGTCCCCGACATGCACGGGGGGGCGAGGGCCCGTCCAACACTGCTTGCAGCTTTAATTTTTTTTTTTTTTCTATTTATTAGGCTACATCTCCATTTATTTTTTTTAGGTACTAGGGCAATGTGCAATGCAACACGCACTTTATATTCTCGCATAATTGGGTACTCTCTGTATCATAAAATTATCATTGTTGGTATATAATCATCTATTGCAATATGTAATCGGGTAATGTGCAATTTTCACTAATTAGGCACTAGGGCAATGTGCAACGCAACAAGCACTTTTACATTTAACATTAAACATTTAAATGACATTAAAAAACAAGAATAGAGAACAAGAAGCTCACCGCAGGTGCCTTTTTACAAGATAACAGACTACAAGGTGTTAAAGGCCATGGAGTAAAAGTGAGTTTTTAAAAGGGATTTAAAAACAGGGAGTGAGGAGGCCTGTCTGACCTTAAAGGCAACTCATTCCAAAGCTTGGGGGCAGCAGTGGCAAACGCTCTGTCACCTCTGAGCTTGAGCCTTGTTTTAGGGACTGCCAGCAACAGCTGATCGGCTGATCTTAGGGATCGAGGCGGACAGTAAGGCTGAAGCAGAACAGATAGGTAGGGAGGGGCAAGGTTGTTCAGGCATTTAAAAACAAGTAACAGAAGTTTAAAGTTGATTCTGTAGTGCACGGGGAGCCAGTGTAGGGACGCCAAGATGGGAGTGATGTGCTCACGCCTGCGAGACTGGGTTAGCAGGCGTGCAGCAGAATTCTGCACGAGTTGGAGACGAGCAAGGGAAGCCTGGCTAATTCCTATGTACAAGGAATTACAATAGTCAAGGTGGGTTGTAATAAAAGCGTGGATAAATTTCTCCAAATCGGGCTTAGATAAAATGGGTTTCACCTTTGCTAGATAAAAGCTTTTTTGTACTACACCGCTGACTTGTTTCTCAAATTTAAAATCAGGATCGAACTTAACCCCCAGATTAGTGTTGGGGAGGAACAGCAACTTGGTCCAAACAGCATTACTTCAGTCTTATTCTCATTTAGACTCAGGAAGTTAAGTGAAAGCCAGGCTTTAACATCATTTAGACAGTCGATGAGTGGCTGGACTGGGTGGACAGTATTTTGTGCCAATGGGACATAGATCTGGCAATCATCGGCATAAAAATGAAATGACATACGGTGTTTCCTAAAAACAGAACTGAGGGGAAGTAGGTACAGTGCAAACAAAAGGGTGGCGAGGATTGAACCCTGAGGGACACCGTATGGAAAAGGAGCTGTTTGAGACACAAAGTTGTCAAGTTTTACACAGAAACTTCTGTCAGTTAGATAAGACCGGAACCAGTCAAGGGCGACGTCCTTAATGCCCACACAGTGCTCGAGGTGGGAGATTAAAATTCTGTGGTCGACAGTGTCGAAAGCAGCAGACAAATCTAAAAGTACAAGGACGACAATCCTTGTACTTTTAGTACAATCCGTACAATAAATCATAACTCGCTTATTTCTCAACCATTTTTCACGCATTTTTTTTGTTACCAACGTCATAACATCTTGTTATAATACAGAATTAATACAGAAGTAAAAAAAAAAAAAAAATCAAAAATTCTATACGAAATAGGCTACTTTTTTATCCAGATAAGAGTAAAATATACTTGATATTTAATTATTATTATTATTATTATTATTAATTAACAATCAAATCTTTCAAACTAAAATCTTATTAACCATATATATATATATATATATATACACACACACACATATATATATATGTATACAGTATAGGCCAAAAGTTTGGACACACCTTCTCATTCAATGCGTTTTCTTTATTTTCATGACTATTTACATTGTACATTCTCACTGAAGGCATCAAAACTATGAATGAACACATGTGGAGTTATGTACTCAACAAAAAAAGGTGAAATAACTGAAAACATGTTTTATATTCTAGTTTCTTCAAAATAGCCACCCTTTGCTCTGATTACTGCTTTGCACACTCTTGGCATTCTCTCGATGAGCTTCAAGAGGTAGTCACCTGAAATGGTTTTCACTTCACAGGTGTGCCTTATCAGGGTTAATTAGTGGAATTTCTTGCTTTATCAATGGGGTTGGGACCATCAGTTGTGTTGTGCAGAAGTCAGGTTACTACACAGCCGACAGCCCTATTGGACAACTGTTAAAATTCATATTATGGCAAGAACCAATCAGCTAACTAAAGAAAAACGAGTGGCCATCATTACTTTAAGAAATGAAGGTCAGTCAGTCCGGAAAATTGCAAAAACTTTAAATGTGTCCCCAAGTGGAGTCGCAAAAACCATCAAGCGCTACAATGAAACTGGCACACATGAGGACCGACCCAGGAAAGGAAGACCAAGAGTCACCTCTGCTGCTGAGGACAAGTTCATCCGAGTCACCAGCCTCCGAAATCGCAAGTTAACAGCAGCTCAGATCAGAGACCAGATAAATGCCACACAGAGTTCTAGCAGCAGACCCATCTCTCAAACAACTGTTAAGAGGAGACTGCGCCAATCAGGCCTTCATGGTCAAATAGCTGCTAGGAAACCACTGCTAAGGAGAGGCAACAAGCAGAAGAGATTTGTTTGGGCCAAGAAACACAAGGAATGGACATTAGACCAGTGGAAATCTGGTCTGATGAGTCCAAATTTGAGATCTTTGGTTCCAACCGCCGTGTCTTTGTGAGACGCAGAAAAGGTGAACGGATGGATTCCACATGCCTGGTTTCCACTGTAAAGCATGGAGGAGGAGGTGTGATGGTGTGGGAGTGTTTTGCTGATGACACTGTTGGGGATTTATTCAAAATTGAAGGCACACTGAACCAGCATGGCCACAGCATCCAGCATCCCGCAGCATCCTGCAGCGACATGCCATCCCATCCGGTTTGCGTTTAGTTGGACCATCATTTATTTTTCAACAGGACAATGACCCCAAACACACCTCCAGGCTGTGTAAGGGCTATTTGACCAAGAAGGAGAGTGATGGAGTGCTGCAGCAGATGACCTGGCCTCCACAGTCACCGGACCTGAACCCAGTCGAGATGGTTTGGGGTGAGCTGGACCGCAGAGTGAAGGCAAAGGGGCCAACAAGTGCTAAACACCTCTGGGAACTCCTTCAAGACTGTTGGAAAACCATTTCAGGTGACTACCTCTTGAAGCTCATCGAGAGAATGCCAAGAGTGTGCAAAGCAGTAATCAAAAATGTAATGCAACCAGCTGCACAGCCTTTTTGAGTTTCTTCAACTTCTGGGGTTGTAAAGTTTAAACAACTTAAATTTGTGAGTTAGATTGCTTGTTTACTCAAACTGTTATGTCAAGTTGAAAAAAACTCAAAATTACTATTGTGATGTACTAACATACATAGGTTTACTTTACTTAAATTCTTAAGTTTAGCCAACTTGAAGTTGTTTGTTCAGTAAAATTTTAATTACAGGTACACTGGACTGTATATGTCTTGTTGAGCTAACTTTTATTTAAACTCAAGATTTGCAGTTAATGCAACTTGGGTGCCCAGAACTCAAAAAGGATGTGCAGCTGGTTGCCTTACATTTTTAACTTAGCTTAATTTAGTTACATAAACAGGTTTACACAAAAAAGCATGCTTTTAAGTTGGGATAACTACAACAAAACTGACTGCTGTATATGAGCATTCCGCCTTAAGTCTGAAAGCTGCCGCTGGACCCTTCTCAGTAACAGACAAGAACACTGATCTTCCAACATAACTCTTTTTTTAATAACAATGAAAAACATTTGCTGTGACTGACTCAATAATTTAACTTTAAAAAAAAAAAAAAAAAAAAAAAAAAAGTGCTTTGTCAATAATTGTACAAGTAGCCTACCTCTTTCTTTTTTGCACAATGATTTAAAATATTCTATCTCTTTAGGGGAAAAAAACATGACAAACCAGCACCAAAACTCACAAATTATAACAACTTCATTCATGTAACAACATTTTCTTTTAAAGGTTAAACATTATAGTCACAGAGATTTACTATATTTTCTATATTTAGCAGGTGTGCAAAGGTCTTTGAAATCACACAATTCACAGAAAAAAGTGATATGCTCTTTAGGTTTAGAGGCCTGTTTGTGTGCTCTAGTGAGATGGGACTTCAGTGCACCAGCTGTCTTGAAAGTGCAGACGCAGTCTGTGTAGAGGCACGGCAGTGGCCAGAATCGCCCTTGGCAATGTCGAAGTCTGTAATGCTTGAAGAGGACGTCTCGATCAGGGCGTGAAAACTTGCACTCCTTACCCTGCATTCAACTCCTAAAAATAGATCAAAACAACAAAATAGTTAAAACTGTACTCAAAAAAGGGTACATGACAAATTGAAATACATAGAATGTATTGTGATCAATATTCATTCAATCACAGATTTTTCTGTTTGTCTTATCTTTTTTATGTATATTATATAATAATTGAGAACACTATCAATTTTATGGCTGGCAGATTATACTTGCAGACAATTTTATTGTTTCTGTTAATGTCTAGTTATCCATCAGAGTTAACATGCAATTTAGTAATCATGTTATATGTCAGTGCTGCTCATGCTACCCGACCCAGTGTTAAATTATTATTTGTTTTAAAAATGTAAATTACTTATCAAACAGACCTAACAATTCAGCTACCAATGAATGAGCAATAGTATGCCTGTGATAACACAGATTGAAAAATAAGCCGAAGTGATACCTCTTCTCTGAATAGACAAGCTAAGCCAGTGTGCTGCTGTTAGCCAGTGAAAATAGAGTGGAGTGGCAACTCTTTGCTTTGTTACACAATCAATCAATCTGACAATGTCAGTGCGCTGCTATGGCTGGAGAGTTTCTCTGCCTCATGCAGTGCCGGTGCAGTTGCTATGTCAAATTCCGCGTTATGTCAAATTCCGCGTTATGTCAAATTCCGCGTTCCCCCCGAAAAAAATGGGGGGGGGGGGGCGGGGGGGGTTCTGCACGATTCACACAAGTCACCCAAATGGCCACGAAAAAAGCGAGTTGTGCTTTTCGGCGCGCTGTTTGCATCCCTGCAAAAATTACCTTTTTTACTCTATTTTGGGGGGAAAAACTACATAAAAATAACTTGAAACTCCCTGTGTTTCATGCCTGCGGCACACGTGAAAGCTAGAGGGGAGAGGAGAGCCGCACCAGAGCCGTGTGACACACGTAGGCAGTGTGGCCACTGCAACCCGGTGTATGGGTCATCAGTTTACACCGGTTTTCCGCGGAGACTAAGGTCAAAGCCGGGGAAGTCGCCCCCTGCAGCTAGCTGGCTGGTGGCAGTTCCGCGGACCGTTGCGCTCCGACATACAGAGCTAGCAAACAAATGGATAGTTTCTGATTCACTGAATACGTCATGTAGCACGTCTTCGATTTTAATCGACAGGAAACTACAGAGAAGCTGTAACGTTAGCTGTTACAAAAGTAAATATAGTTGACAACACTCACCTTATTCATACATATTCATGCCGAAAACGTAAAACCTCTTAGGCCATAAGGTGAACGGCGTATCGTTTCATCCCGTTCCGACATATGGGGCACTAAAAACTTTTTACTCAGTTAAAAATATCTACTGGTGTTGGGCTAGAAACTAAAAGTTCTCCATTTATAATCCTGCAGTTTTTTAAAAATTAGTGTTTAAAGTCAGTACTATTTCCTTCCTCGCGTAATGTTATTGTGATCCTGCGTGACGCGATTTTTGTCACATGCATCCCGCTGGACCAATGAGGTGCCCGCAAAAATCGAAGACGTCCGCGTCCATGATGCTATCATCTAGCAGTTCGGAGGATGAAAACAAAGTGCAAACTATTAAAAAACGATCGAAACTATGCTATATGCACCTGAAATTCGTAAAAAAGGAACAAATACAGGATTTCACAGCAACACGGTGGAATACGTTCAGAAACTGCCTCAAACGATGGCTTTGTTTACGTGGTGAGAGCAAGGAAATAGCTGAAACATACAAACATTGTATTGCTATTGACTTTGACACTATTCCAGAAAATGCTGGGTTTCATGCGACGTGCTACAGGCGTTTCATTGATAGAAAGTGCTTGGATGCGGCGGAGAAACGGGTCACAAAGCATCCAGATGTTCCGGATACACAGAGGCGAGTCTGTGCTCTCTGATGAAGCTAATACCTCAGCCTGTTGAAGAAAATCACAGTAGTCCAATCTAGGAGTTTGCTGTAATGGTGTGAGTTTATTAAAGTGTACCGGCACACTGGTGAACTGACCGACACAGAGGGTATCTGGTACGGTGAGCTGACCAAGAGCAATCTCAGGGGGAGACCTTTATACAGTGAGTACAGACAGTATGTAAATAGGCAGGGAACAAAAGGTGAGGGAAGGTATTGTAAGACAGTGATCAAGGTACTGTAAGGCAGTGATCAGGCAGGGTGCGGTTCCAAATGGGAACAAAGACATGGTAAGTGTTCATGTGAATGCCTAAAGGATTGAATTGACGGGCCCATCCTGTCGTCTGGGCCCGTCAATTAGCTGAATCAATCAGACGTCCTGAGTCAATCAGGAAGTCTGAGCCACCCGGAATGTGTATTTTGCTTCCACAAGCCTCAACAAGTGAAACTCCGCGAAAGAAACTCCGGTCCAGGACGGGCCTGCCAGCAGTTTCTACTGGCCCTGTGCTGCCTGCCTTATGCATCATATGTAAGAAAATTGACAAGTACATTACTGTGGCAGGCAAACGCACAAAGGACCAACTTTCACAGGCAGAAACGTTGACAGCAGGTAGGTAAATCTCTCTCTCTCTCTCTCTCTCTCTCTCTCAAACACACACACACACACTCTTCATTTAATTAACCGCTCTTTTTAAAGGCCAGTTGCTGAAAGCTGCCCAGATGAAGGAAGACACTAGCGTTCTTTTGCATATTAAAGACAAAGACTGTGTGGCCATGGAGGTCCGATACCACAAGTCCTGTTACCGACAGTACACCAGGTTCTTGACCAAGTCTACTGCAACAGTTACTGGGACCACTGAAGAAGAAGAGTGAGTTATTGTATTGCATTTCCGATTAATAATTAATAATTTGCTCAGATTGCACATTTCAAAAGTAAAGTATTGACCATGTACATAAAGTCTTTGTATATTGTCTGTAGATACAATCTTGACCGCACAACTCTGTGCACATGTTAATTGCGTGTGTGCATCTGTGTCTGTGTCTGTCTGCGTGCATGTGTGTGTGTGCGTGTGTTCTTTTCAGAAATGAGCCGACCTTCGATGCCACCTACAAGGTCTTCTGTGAGCGGATCATCCGGCAAAGAATAATTGTGAACCAAGAGGTGCTGAGAATGAACCAGCTGAGAAGAATGTTCATAAATACAGTGAAAAAACATGAAGATCGTGATGCTTCAAACTACAGGTAATTGTAATATATATATATATATATATATATATATATATATATATATATATATATATATATATATATATATACATGTATCTTTTTTTTGCCTATAATGACATGCCCAGAATTGGGATGTCAGGGTTAAAGTGGTTAATGCAGAACATACTTTTTCTCACAAAAAAGGCTATGATAGTATATTTAAACTAAATTGGTTTTCAGTGTGAATATATCTTTATTTATACTGTTGTGATCAACTTTTATTGTTTTTACTTTTAACATTTGTGAACTGGTTTTTGTTGAAACCCTTTCTGCAGATAAGCTTATAGACAGACTACCTCAGCCATCAGGTACAGAAACAACAGAGTCAACAACAGAGGTAAGCCAAGCTGAAAGTGACAGTGAAAACACACCAAGTACAACAGCTGCTCGACAAACCACAGAGGACACAAGGACACTTTATTGTGCCGCACAGATATTAAAGAGGCTTCTATATGACTCTCCCGGTATGACGTGCCCGTGGCCGCCCACGTCAGATGATTTAACTGTGACTGAAGCAAAATCTGTTGTGCCACTTGAACTGTATAATGTGATTGCCTGGATTATAGGTGCTCCAGAGGAGCCCACACTAGCCCATTATGTAGATATTCCAAATGATTTGAACCTGAAAGTTTTATCCATCTGTCAAGACATAGTGTATCTCGCGTCTAAGGGCCGGAAGCAGACACCTAAGGGAATGTGAAGGGAAGGGAGGAAAGAGCAACATGGGTTGATGACTCTGATAGTGATAGGGATGATTAAGAGACGCATCATGTAATGGGGGAATATTTTTTGCTGACTTAGAACTGTAAAACATCTGTCTAAAAAAGAAAAAAGCATCTATTGTGAGAAAAAAAGCAAAAAGGCATCTATTTTGTGAAAAAAAAACAAACAAAAAAGCATCTATTGTGTGAAAAAAGAAAAAAAAACATCTATTATGTAAAAAGAAAAGAAAAAATGTCTATTGTGTAAAAAAAGAAAAGAAAAATGAAAAAAGCATCTATTGTGTAAAAATGTACTGTAAATCTATTGTATAATTGTCCATTTTTTTGGGGGGGGGGGGGGGGGTTCTGTGACACTGACACATAATTATATATCATATTTTGTGCTGATTTTGAGCTGTAAAGCATCTGTTGTAGTATTATCCATTTCTGCCATTATTCCAAATTAAGGGGGAGGGGTAACGTTTGGATTGATTTCATCCATCTTGGGCAAAAGTGTGCTTTTTTTCTGTCTTCCTCTTATTACACAGTAGCTACTGAAAATTTTTATGTATTAAACATCAGTGCTTAGCAAAATTTACCATGTCTATGTCTAATTGTGCTGGGTGCCAGTAACTGAAGTTGAAGCGTTTTTTCTACAAATTTGCAGTATTTCATGGTCTAACTTCACATTTCAGTATAGTAAGCATCAATACTGGTCTCAGATGTTTAGATACATAAATATAAATATCAGTTTGTGAGAGATTTTGTGTTGCCAAAATGAATATTAATAAATTTACAAGCAAAACTAGGCACATACCATTTTCGTTTTTTTAAAATTCACATTTATGGCTTGTGACAAAAAACTGCAGGATATTTTGCGGAGAACTTTTAACCTTAAGTCCATGAGGGTATTGTCTATGCAAAAATGCATTTACAAAGTAGTGCCCAGATGTGGGAACGAAAATCATTTTCTAGCCACTTTTTCTTGGTTCACCTTATGGCCTATCTCTGTTCTTTGTCTTTTATCCCATCTGTGGCACGCATCTCCTTGGAAATCTAAAATGTGGCGTGAACAAGTGGGAGTGGGAGGCGGGTTCAAGTAGTTTTTTTTCTTCTTCTTCTTCTTCTTCTTCTTCCGGGAAGTATTTTTCTTCTTCTTCTGTTGAGTTTTATGGCGGAAGTACACATATAAAAACATATTTTTGTAATTTTAAAAATTATTGTTATTAAAACACACAAAACATACAGAGACAATCGCCAGGGGGTGACATACTTTCAAGGACAAATTTTCAGAATATCATTACATAAATATATTAAAAAGAGCAAATAAATTAAATTTTTTAAAGGCTTTCATATTCGTGGAGTGGCTAATGGTCCTATTATAAGCAAATGAGTTGGTTTTGGTTAGTGTGACAACATTTGTGAATATGCCATTTAGCAATGAAATAAGACAACAGACAAGTTTCAGGTTATTGCACATTAGGGAGGAGAAACGACAAATAATTATAAATGAAAGAAAAAATGTATTAAATTAAAAAATATATATATAAAAATATATATATATAAATACATACATACATACACACACACACACACACACACACACACACATATATATATATATATATATATATATATATATATATATGTACACGTGTGTGTGTGTGTGTGTGTGTGTATATATATATAGATATATATATATAGAGAGAGAGAGAGAGGTAAAGGTATAAGTATATAGATATAGATAGACTGATGGATTGTTTCAAGATTCAAGCACACTCAACACAGTATATCATACAAGTCAATTAACACACACACACAAATAGATAGATAGATAGATAGATTAAAAAGATGAGCTGATTAGATTTTGGAGGTCAAAGGTCAAGGTCAGAGCGACCTCGTCCCCTCTTGTTCATCTCCTAAACCTTTCCACAACATCATTAATGCCTTTTAAGCACACTCCTTTGCGGTGGCTTCCAGAACCCTGGCTGCCTCCGTCCAAGTTATTGTGATAACCTTTAGGGCTCTAGTTTCGCAGACCTGGCGAGGCGCGGGCGCAGCGCAGCTGCGCTGCGCCAACTGGGTGTGGCCAAGTGGATTTTGCAAGTTTGGCACGCCGTGCGCCTTGGCGCATCTACTGCGCCGTTCCTCCTACCGGCGCAAGGGAGGAGAGAAGGCGTGGTGTGGGTTTGACACAGCCGATTCACTTTAAACCAATCAAATGAGCCCCTGTCCTCGCCTTTAAAATGTGCTGCGCGAAGGCGTAGTGGTAGTCTACACATTTGACATGGACGAAGAGAGCAGCCGCATCACACACTCTGAACAGTGATGAGGCCAGTCTTGGCTGCTGCAATGTTGCTGGAGCTACCTGCCATCCATCTATCCACCCATCCATCTAACCACCCATCCATCCATCCATGCATCTATCCTTAAATTCCTGAGTCCCCTGTCTTTCCATTACCTACCTGCCTCGCATCTCTTTTTTTCCAGCTCTGTCACCGTCTGTTAAAGTTATTGATTTTTACGAGCAAATATAAATTTTACTGTGAAGCCCCCATTTTTAATGAATGTTTTTACCTCAAAGGATAATCCTCGCCATATTCATATAAATAGCCTACATGTTTGTTTTGCAACTTTCGACTCCATCACTTACTGATGCAACAACACACTAGAGTTTAAAACAAAATCCGGTTCATGGAAGCTTTTACATTCGCTGTTCTAAACGCCCAGTGTCTGACAAGGAAACGATGCATTTTACATTTTCGATATGTGTGGAATCAGGGTTTCATTCATTCATTCATCTTCTAAACCGCTTATCCTCACTAGGGTCGCGGGGGGGTGCTGGAGCCTATCCCAGCGCTCATAGGGCGAAGGCAAGGAAACACCCTGGACAGGTCGCCAGTCTATCGCAGGGCAAATCAGGGTTTCCGTTAAAAAAAATTGGCACCGGACAACGTGACCGGCAGGTTTTCAATTTACCGGACAAATGTTTGAAATTCCGGTCAAATATTATGTGAATTTACTGAGCTTAAAATTATATGCAGGCTATATAAGAATGATATCAAGGCATGTCAATTTATAGCGTAATCTTTTTTATTGAAAAGCAGGCTGTATCAAATTAAATTAGTGCCGTCAATTGACTCACGTGCGTAACGTCTAAAATAAATAAATAAATATTGCACAAGCCTGTGCTCTTTTAACATGAACGTTGCATACAATTGCAACTACAATTTGCAAACAAAAAAACGGGCTCATATCATTTTAATAACGCGGCGTGCTGCCAACTTGAAATCAAATAGATGCAATAAAAACTTAATTCAGCAGCTGAATTAAAATCAAAAGTCTCAAGTGTCTCTCCGCAACTTGCAATGCGCATCAGTCTTGTGACCTTGTTCTTGGTTTCTGTGGGTATTTATTGCATTGTTACTGTGCCTGACAATCTGTGAGGTTGTGGTGACGTGTGCGCACTGCCCGCCTGTGAGCCAAACTTCCACTGCGCCAGCCACGCTGCGCCTTGCGCCGAAAGTAGACGTGGTTTCAGGAGGCGAGCTTTTGGCGCACCTCGGCGAAGCCTTTTGGCACGAAACTGTCACTGCGCCAAGCTGAATCTGTCGACACCTCCCCCTGCTGCGCCGCCACTCCCATCTCGGCGCAGATCCGTCTGCGAAACTTGGAAACCGTTCGCCTCGCGCGTTGCGCCTGTCGAAACTAGCTCTGCGTGGGGTGCGCCTCACTGCGCCACCCTGCGCTGCGCCGGGAAACTAGAGCCCTTAGAGTCAAATAGTGTTCTCAATGTACAAGTCGCACAAATGATTTTTCTCAACTAATTTATTGAGTAAACTTGTTTTTTTGTGTTAGCTAAGCATCTTGACCAAATGGTTGTTCATTCCACTTAAAAAATGGGTTAGAATTTGTGACAACCCCAAGTGGGTGGGGTTGTGGTTGGTGTCCTGCTCGCCCTCTCCCCTCTCTTTTCACAGGGCATGATTATCAATGGGCCTCCGGTGTGTGTCTCCAAGGGGGTGGGGCCGCGTCTTTAAAAGGCACCTGCGGAGTCCGCCCGTTCTCCCGCTCCTTCCCATTCCCGGCCTGGCCCTGCAGCTCACCTGTTGTCTCTTGTCGCTTAGATTGCACCCAGCACACATACACACACAGCCATGCACCCGCACACACCACTGACCTCCTACATTACAGATATAGATTGTCATTTGTTGGTTATTCGTATTGTCCGCGTCTTATAAATAAATGTAGTTTTTGGTTGGTAATATTCCCTCTTGCGTTTGTTTTGTCAGAGATCTGAGCCAGCTCTGACAAATGGGGGCTCGTCTCGGTTAAGTTAACTCGGTTATATTGTTTGGATTTATGGTGTAGTGTAGGAAGAGTTTTACTCACCGGTCGGAGTAGGTGATACGCTGCAGGTGCGCATTTTCTGGAGGTTCCCGTTAGGCTTCAGGGCACTCTCCCCTTTGGGATTGTGTCTGTTTGTTTTTTTCGTAGTGCTGTGGGGAGCGGTAAGTGTTGGTTGCGCAAGCAGCCTTCTCGGGGGCACTCCAGGGGCTCGCCGGTGGTGATCCCGCTGGTTTTGTGCTTAATTGACCCGCTGCAGAACCGCATGAAGACCAGGGTTGAGTTTAGTCAGATCCTGGGTTAGGCAGTTAGGGGAGCGCTCTGGGGGGCATTGCTTGCTCGTTGTGCACCTGGTAGTGTGGATCCGGCTCCAAGGTGAAAATGGATTTGTCAGCCTTTTACGAAGCGCCTTGTGCGGTGTTTTTGGACTCCTGTAAGAAGGATCAGTTGGTCGAGATTGCTGAGCACTATGATATTGTGTTGCAAGAGGGAATGCTTAAAGATGAGTTAAAAATGTTTGTGTTGTTGACCTTGTTTGAGAAAGGTGTGTTGCAGAAGGAGCCTGCTGCTGAGCCGGCGGCCGCGGCTGCGGTGAGGTCGGAGTCGGCGTCTGTGTCTGTGGGGCAGGCTGAGGTGCTCTCGTTTGCGCAACGGAGAGAGTTGTTGCAGCTGGAGTTGGAGCTGGAGCGGACCAAGTTGCGGGTTTTGGACCGCAATAGTGGGATGTCTGGTGCGCCGAATGAGTTGGGGTCTGTGGCTGGGCGTGAGGGCAGAGACCTGACCGCCAGTCTGCGCCTTGTGCCAAAGTTTAACGAGCGAGACCCCGACACTTTTTTCACGTTGTTTGAGCGTGTGTCAGAGGCCAGGCAGTGGCCAGATGGAGACAAGGTCCTCCTGCTGCAGTGCGTCCTCACTGGTAAGGCGCAGGAGGCGTACTCGACTGTGTGCGCACAGGAGGGTCTGACCTATGAAACGGTGAAGTCGGCCGTTCTCAAGGCGTATGAACTCGTCCCAGAGGCATACCGCCAGAGGTTTAGACACTGGGTGAAGTCTGATAAGCAGACGAATGTGGAGTTTGTGCGTGATTTGACCACTCATTTTCACCGCTGGTGCGCAGCGGAAAAAGTAAATACATTTGACGGGCTGTGCCAATTAATTATCATGGAGCAGTTTAAAAACGTGGCGCCTCAGCGCGTAGCCGCCTACTTGAATGAAAGAGAGCCGGCTACTGCGCTTAGAGCGGCTGAACTGGCGGATGATTTCTTGTTGACGCACAGGTCTGGTTTTGCTGGGGTGCGTGAGCGAGTGGGTGATGACAGCAGTTTTACGCGCGGCCGTTTTTCAAAATCAGGTCTGGCCCGCGGTGCGTCTGCCTCGGTGCGCCCAGGCCGTTCAAACTTGTGTAATTTCTGCCATGGGGAGGGTCACTGGAAGGACCAATGTCCTTTGTTAAGGCGTAAAAGCGGCGCGCCTTCCCCAGCTCCGGCCATGTTGTGCGCAAGTGCGCCGGTGGAAAAGGCGGTGGAGGTTGGTGATGGTGACAGGTCTGGCTTTGAGCCTTTCATCATTGACGCGCAGGTTTCCTTGGTGGGCAGTGCTGAGTATGTTAATATTAGAGTGTTGCGTGACACAGGGGCCCGGCATTCTTTTATTGTGCAGTCGGCGCTTCCTTTTTCTGCTGATACGCAGTCTGGTGATTTTATTGTGATGAGGGGAATGGAGCTCGGCTTCGTCCCAGTGCCTCGCCATAATGTACTGTTGGATTGTGACTTGGCTAAAGGTGTGTTTTCTGTGGGTGTGCGACCCGAGTTGCCCTTGCCGGGAGTGTCAATGATTTTGGGCAATGACATCTGTGGTGGTCGTGTTTGGCCCAGTGGTCCCCCGCCTCCTGTGGTGGTGTCCGAGCCGTTGGAAGTGGCATCTGACAGTTCGGGGCTGGAGATTTTTCCTGTTTGTGCCGTGACGCACGCCCAGGGTAAAGGTGCGTCTGTGCCGGTGGAGACTGCGGCCTCAGTGGAACCAGTTATGCTGTCTGATTTGCCTCCACTGGTGTCAAGGGAGGAGTGGATTAAGGTGCAAAAATCTGATGTGTTATTGTCATCGTTGTGGGATCAAGCTGTGCCGCGTCACCAGGTTGGCGATGTAGCACAGGGCTATTTTGTTCAGGAGGGGCTCTTGGTGCGGAAGTGGCTGCCTTGTGATGGGGATGTTGTGGGGGCGCCTGTGTTTCAGGTGGTGGTGCCGCAGGGTTTTCGTTCCCAAGTTTTGAGAACTGCACATGATGAATGTGGTCACTTTGGAGTGCGCAAAACATATCTGTATGTGCTCAAACACTTTTTCTGGCCACGTGCCAAGAAAGATGTGGCTGCGTATATTAAGACGTGTCATGTGTGCCAGCTGACGGGGAAACCAAACCAGCACGTAAAGCCGGCACCGTTGCAGCCCATTTCGGTGGTGAGTGAGCCATTTGAGTATCTGCTTGTAGACTGTGTGGGGCCGTTGCCTAGTGCCAAGTCGGGTTGTAAGTATTTGTTGACGGTAATGTGTCAATGTACCCGCTATCCGGCGGCTTATCCCCTTCGTTCCATCACAACTAGGGCTGTGGTGAAGGCACTTTCACAGTTCATTTCAGTGTTCGGGATACCCAAGGTCATACAAAGTGATCGCGGGTCTAATTTCTGCTCACATATGTTTGCTCAAGTGTTGAAAATGTTGGGGGTGAGTCATAACCAATCCACTCCATATCATGCGCAGAGCCAAGGGGCGTTGGAGCGCTTCCATCAGACGCTTAAGTCCTTGCTGCGCGCGTACTGTACGGAGCTGGACCGAGACTGGGAGGATGGTCTCCCGTGGTTGATGCTGGCGGCGCGAGAGGCCGTGCAGGAGAGCACGGGCTTCAGCCCGAATGAGTTGGTCTTTGGGCACTCGGTGCGCGGGCCGTTGGCAGCACTGAAAGGTGGGTTGGTGCCTACCGAGGCGCCCCGGAACTTGATTGACTTTGTTAATGGCTTTCGACACAGGTTGTTTCGGGCTGGTCTGCTGGCACGAGAAAAGCTGGGGCAGGCTCAGGTGAAAATGAAGGCCCACTACGACCGTGGTACGGTGCGCCATGAGTTTAGTCCTGGGGACCAGGTCCTCGCGCTGACACCGCTGGTCACGTCGCCATTCCAGGCTAAGTTCACTGGCCCATATGTTGTGTCTGAGAAAGTCTCTGAGTTGAACTACCGCGTTGCCACTCCAGGTCGAAGGAAGTCGTCTCAGCTGTACCACGTCAACCTGTTGAAACCATATTATCAGCGCTCTGGGGATGCTGAGCGCATCAAAGGTGACGTGAGTCCGGCGCTTGCAGTGGATACCTGCAGTGTGGGGCAGGAGTCAGACGGCGTTCCTGAGCTTGATGACAGTTTGTTGAGTGGTAGGTTGAAAAATTCCGAGTCTTTGTGTAATCTGCATTCTTTGTTGTCCCACCTTCCTGTACAGCAGCGTGTCGAGCTGTTGGAGCTAATCGGGGAGTTTCCACAACTTTTTGGTGATGTTCCGTCCCGCACCACCTGGATTGAGCATGACATTGACGTGGGTGAGGCGCAGCCAATCAGACAGCGGTTTTACCGCATGGGTCCTGAGAAGCTTAACCATTTAAATGCTGAGATTGATTATATGCTTAAACATGACATTGCTGTTCCATCTGCCTCCAGCTGGGCTTCTCCTTGTGTGTTGGTCCCAAAACCAGATAACACTCCACGGTTTTGCACAGACATGAGGAAGGTTAATGCTGTCACCAAGTCTGATTCATATCCCTTGCCCCGCATGGATGACTGTATAGATAGAGTGGGGTCTGCCAAATTTGTGTCCACCTTTGATCTCTTGAAGGGCTATTGGCAGGTGCCCTTGTCAGAGCGTGCTAGAGAGATTGCTTCTTTTGTGACCCCTTCAGGCCTATATTCATATACTGCCATGCCCTTTGGGTTAAAGAACGCCCCGGCCACTTTTCAGCGGCTTATGAACCGGGTTGTGCATGGGTTAGAGGGCTGCTCAGTGTATTTAGATGATTTGGTGGTGTACAGTGACACATGGCATTCACATTTGCAGAGAATAAGAGCATTGTTTGTGAGGTTGGCTGAGGCACAGTTGACAGTGAACCTGGCCAAATGTGAGTTTGCTAGGGCGACTGTTACTTACCTGGGCCGTGTGGTGGGTCAGGGTAAGGTTGCTCCTGTGCAGGCCAAGGTGCTGGCTGTGTCTGAGTTTCCACAGCCCACTACAAAAAAGGAACTCCAGCGTTTTTTGGGTTTGGTTGGATTCTACAGGAGTTTCTGTAGAAATTTCTCTACTGTTGTCTTTCCTCTGACTGAGTTGTTAAAGACTGCCAATAAGTTTGTGTGGTCTAGTGAGTGCCGACAGGCCTTTGAAAATGTGAAGTCTTTGCTGTGTTCATGTCCTGTGTTAGCTGCCCCGCAGTTTGACAAACAGTTTGTGTTACAGGTGGATGCCAGCCAGGTTGGGGCCGGTGCCGTCCTGCTCCGGGGGGGGGGACGATGGGGTGTTGAGACCGGTCTGCTTCTTTTCTCGCAAGGTTAATCGTCATCAGGCAAACTATTCAGTTATAGAAAAGGAAGCATTGGCACTCATTTTGGCCTTACAACATTTTGAGGTGTACGTGGGGGGGACGGCACCTCTTGTTGTTTATACAGACCACAACCCCTTGACATTCTTGGGCACCCTCAAATCTCCAAACCAGAGGCTGGTCAGGTG
This sequence comes from Myripristis murdjan, assembly GCF_902150065.1. NCBI lineage: Eukaryota > Metazoa > Chordata > Actinopteri > Holocentriformes > Holocentridae > Myripristis > Myripristis murdjan. The sequence continues at coordinate 668,862 of NC_043982.1, forward strand.
GTCTCTATTTTTGCAGGGATATGATTTGGAGATACGCCATATTAAAGGGCAGGATAATGTCTTGGCAGATGCTTTGTCCCGGGCGCCTCTGCCTTAGAGTATAGATTTGGGTGTTGGGTTAAGTGTTGTGTATTGATTGTATGTTGTGACATGTAACTTTATCCCTACTTCTGCTCTCCTGCTCTTCCCTTGTTACCCAGTCTCTTAAATAGGCTTCCCAGGTACCAGGTTGCGGGGTATTGGGGGCGAGGTGAGTCAAGGTTCAGTTTTGGGAGGGGAATTGTTAATGTTATTTAATGTATTGTTATTGTAAAATGTTAAGTTGTAATCGGCCCAGCCGCTCCTAGGTCTTGGTGGAGGGTTTGTGACGGTTCCCCTTTGGGGTCCCGTCTTAAGGGGGGGGGGTGTGACAACCCCAAGTGGGTGGGGTTGTGTTTGGTGACCTGCTCGCCCTCTCCCCTCTCTTTTCACAGGGCATGATTATCAATGGGCCTCCGGTGTGTGTCTCCAAGGGGGTGGGGCCGCGTCTTTAAAAGGCACCTGCGGAGTCCGCCCGTTCTCCCGCTCCTTCCCATTCCCGGCCTGGCCCTGCAGCTCACCTGTTGTCTCTTGTCGCTTAGATTGCACCCAGCACACATACACACACAGCCATGCACCCGCACACACCACTGACCTCCTACATTACAGATATAGATTGTCGTTTGTTGGTTATTCGTATTGTCCGCGTCTTATAAATAAATGTAGTTTTTGGTTGGTAATATTCCCTCTTGCGTTTGTTTTGTCAGAGATCTGAGCCAGCTCTGACAAATTACAGTTCATAAGTTGGAGTTTTTATAGTGCTGTATAACTCACAAACAATAGTTGTCTGAACTAAACTATTCACATTGACAGTACTATTTTTGAGAAACATTGCGTAAATTTGTTTTTTCAAGTTAGCTCAGCAAATTGCCCAAGTGGTTGTTCACTTGACTTAAAAAAACAGGTTAGGATAACAAATCATAAGTTGGCGTTTTTACAGTGCACTGATAAAACTACTACTACTGATACTACTACTACTACTACTGCAGGGATTAAGGCAAAAAAATATATATATATTTTTGACTTAATTTCCACATGTTGGCATGTGGAAATTTACCGGAATCTTCTTCGTGTTAAACATAAATGACCAATTGCAAAAGTCGGCGACAGCAGCTGTAGTAACACGGAGATTAACATTCAACTTTCATTACATTACGATTAATATGCTCTGTCCCTAATTAAATAAAATATAAATCCGAATCTCAACAGAGAATAGACACTTACCAAAGAAGCTGCTCTCAGATGACGTTATCCATCAGCTATCCATTTTGAGTTGGTAAAAAATCCACGTTACATCTCTGTTAATTCCACTCATGCAGTTACAACAGGGGTCCGTTTCACAAAGCAGGTTCAACAAACTCTGAGTCTTACCCCGACCTCTGAGTTAATCTACTCTGAGATAGGAAACTCTGAGTTTTCGGTTCCAGAACAGCTGATTTGAGTTAGTTTTATCAAATCAGAGTAATTTCACCTGGAGTTAAGCGCCTGCACCACACCTATAAAAAGACAGCGTCAATGGAGCCCCGATTTGACGATTCACCACGGCAACGGGGAAGCATCGGGCTGCGTTTCTTTCACCCCAGTTGAATTGGAAATCTTAATGCATTCATACAGCGAGTTTTAACATTTTTTTTTTTTTTTTTTTTTTTTAACTGCAACACTGTTGCAGCGGCAAAGGAGAGGGAGACAGCGTGGGACAACATTGTATCACATGTTGTCTGCCCTGGTTAAAAAAGCTCAGAAACGGCTGTATTTCTTAAGGAAACTTAAGAAAGCTAAATTCCCACACCAAGGTCTTGTCAGCTTCTACAAAGGAGCGATTGAAAGCATCCTGACTGGAAACATCACAAACTGGCATGGGATGTGCACGGCCCAGGACAGGAAGACTCTGCAACGAGTGATTAAAACTGCCCAAAACATCATTGATACCCATCTACCAAGCCTCAGTGATATTGGGGAGGTGAGGTGCCTGCACAGAGCCAAAAGGATCCTAAAAGACAACACCCACCCCAGCCACAGCCTGTTCACCCTGCTGCCATCAGGCAAAAGATACAGAAGTATTCGCTGCCGTACAACCAGACTACAGAGCAGCTTCTTCCCTCAGGCTGTGAGATTACTAAATGCACTATCTGAACTCCTCCAGGCTTAATAATTCTATTTTCTACACAATCAATCAATTAATCAATCAAGAGGGAACCACATTTTAATTTCACTATACAACCTGTTGTATAATGACAAATAAACGTCCTTGTATCCTTGTATCGCTGCTCGGGTCAATGCGTAAGTTTAAATGTAGCCTAGTCCATTGCAATCACAATAATATTACAGGGGAAAACTGCTTGAATGGTAGCCAGTTTATTTCATTTTGGTGCAATCCCGCGTGGGAGAAGCACACTTGGCAGTAGCTTAAGATGAAATATAAAAACATTGTTCAAACAGGTAATACTCTGCGCGGTCAAGTCAAGATACGTTATTAATCCATAAAGGAAACTGATGTGTCACAGCAGCAGCATTCACACAGACAAACACAAAAAAGACACAGCAACCCATAAAATATACAATTAAATACACGACCATTAAATAGAACAGATTTAAATACAAAACCTTCAGTGAGGTAGAACAACTTATTGGTCATTAAAAAGCCTTATGGCCGCAGGCAGAAAAGACTTTCTAGTAGTGATCGTCTAATACCAGGAGTATTGATACTTACCCATAACAGAAACTAATGAGCTTCTATCACTTGTATTTCGCACTGTGTAATATAACCCCGCACTACGTTGTACAGTGCTTCACCGTTACCGCAGGAGAGAGACAGATAAACGGCTTCCAGATAAATGATAAACTGATTTTAAAGCCCCCACCTTGTCGTCTGTCGTTGTCCATTATGCTGCTGCAACTGCGTATAAACAAAAGTTGATTTATGATGAAAGGTATATATGGCAGTCTGTGTGTGCCACACACCAGATCCTGCAGATCTGACCGGGTGGGCGCAGTGCCGGCCGCGGCACCGGCTGGCATCAGTTGGGCCGGCCGCGGCACCCGCCGGCATCAGGTCGGCCGCAGCCATCCAGTTGAAAGTAGCAGCCAGCTGACATGCCGCTCTGGCTGTCAGTTGGATGCTTTCTGAAGGAGGAAGTTACCTCCGAAACTGTCAAGGTAAATAAGCATCCCTTAACCTATGTCTGATTAAAACAAAAACGTCTTTTAGTTAAAAGGAAGACATGCTGAATGTATTTGAACTATACTGATTTATGATGACATCAGACCATGCCTGTTGTGGTATTTCAACGTGACGACGTGCATACCGGGGGCAATCGCGCTTGGGCTCAGCTCTGCCCGCAGTGAAACAGAGGAGAGGAGAGAAACTCAGCGCAATCATAAATGACAGCAAAATGCAGTAGGGCCTGGTTATTTATGCTATTTACCTAATTTACGTGAACTTGTTTCATTTCAGCTCAGTGTGAGCGTCTACTGTATTTTGCTGTCATTTATGGTCGCACTGAGTTTCTCTCAGTGGAGCCGATGTCCTGACAGGTTGGAGTCTGTGCAACCAGCATATACACAATAATTTACCATAACGATGATAAATAAATGCTATGTAAAACTACTGAAAACACACCAATTCACTATACCACGACTGCTCAGACTTACTACCACTGGCGGTTCTGGGGAGGGGCCAGCAGGGGCCAGTGCCCCCGTAACACTGAGTCTGGACCCCGCTGTGGCCCCCCCCTCCGAACAAAGATTATACATTGTGATGCAGCTTTCACATAGCGCGCGGCTTGGGCTGCGCTCTGCTCTGGGTACAGCACACATAGATCTATGACGGCGCAGAGCAGCGTGCACACGCGTGTAGAGTAGGGCGTACGCATACAGCGTGCACGTATATGGCGCTGATTGCTACGAGACTGAAACAGACGCTAGGAAGTAGTTTTCCGTTCTGGCGCAATTTTTCTCAGGTGGACAATACAGCAGCTTCAGATGAACCATGTAAAGAGGTAAATACATTTTTTTTAAATTTATGAATTAGCTGAACTAATGCTTCTTAATAAATTATGTTACATGAACAAAGGCTGTATTTTTTTCTCATTTCATGATTTCACCTGTTACCTGTTGTGTGTGTGAATAAATGTATGACTATACTGCATTATCTTTGCAAGAGTAGTGCATATCTAATGATGTCAATCATCTAGATTTCTAAATATAAACGCAGACCAGTGAAGAAGAAGCAAGAAGCGACTACCACCAGGAGCGCCGGATTCACTTAAGAAGTGGGGGGGCCAAAAAGTGCGTGTTGTGTGTTAAGCTCATTCACAGTGACTCTATTCCGTGCACCTCATGAAATCGCATAATACATGCATACAAAAATATATATGAAGTAGAACTCAATATTAAAACCATTGCAAAGTCAATCAAGCTGCCGCTGTCAAAAATGTAGTTATTGACATCGGCGGATTATAGCGCGCACATAATTACTGCCAATTAATTATCTGAGACATACATTCACCTGCATTTCTGCAGAATTTACCGCACATGAGCTCCCAAAGACAAGATCACAACAAGAAATCAGCTGAATCTCAACAGCACAGGACTTCCAGCCCCAGTGCAGTCTAAAAGAGCAACAATTAAGCAATAAGCCCCGAGAAGCCGTGGGTGACAGTGATTTAAAACGCCCCTCAGCCGTTGTAAAATCACTGTAACTCACGTCTTCTCGGGGCTTATTGCTTTTATAAAACGGTTACCCTACATATAACCCATTAAATAAACACACAAGAGAAAAATCAAGAATTTATTGGTAATAATGCAACAATACAATTGAGAACTATTCATTCTTCCATCAAGCAAGATAGAGTGGACAGAATGGTTGCCAACCAACACAGATGCTAAAATTGCTTTTTCATCTAGCGCCATCATCATGTCACATCAGGCTATTTGGGCTCGTTAATATTGAATTGGATATTTCCATTAATAGTGCAATTGTTGAAATAGTGTTCAATTATGTTTGGACTCCTCTTTGCAGGGACGGTGGCGTGCGTTTCGCGACAGGTGTGTTTTAGCGCAGACGTATGCCTAACGTCGGATCTAACAATAACAATAATAATAAAAGTATACTGTTAATTTAGATTTAAGATTCAAGATTCCTTTATTTGTCATTTGGCCCATAGTAAAAAAAAATACACAGGTTAAAACGAAATAGATGTATGGTAATTTACCATACATCGGCGCTGTCACACTGTGTCCGCTTTGGGTGGAGATAAAAGGCAGGTGGATCAGGAGGCAGCAGGGAGAGGTAGGCTATTTCTCCAGGGAGGCCACTGGACACAGAGGGTTACCCGGCTGCTCATATATGAATCCGCGCAGGCTGTCTATGTTTTTTTTTTTCGGCAGCATCTTCGTGATTTTTTTATGCATTCGTTCAAAGACAGATTGACATATTTTAGGCCATTTTCGTCGTGGCGAATGCTGAAGGAGTCGGTCTTTAATTCGCGGTTGCCCTCGTTCGCCCTGCGTCCCATATGAAGCTGCACGTCAAACCAGCCTTTACAGTCAAGCCCCCAAGGTGTGTCTGAACTTGGTGCCTGAAAGTGCTTCATCTTCTGGCAGTCTGCCTCGGTTATGGCTTGGTGGTGGGAAGATTTGTCACGTCCTTCTCGGCGGAGTTTCTTTACGACACCGGTGAAAACATTGTTGCTGGTGGTGAATTCAGCGTCTTTTAACAGACACCAAGCAGCTCCTCCAACCACTCATCCAGGCTCAGGCCACCTGTTAGGACCCGATTCTTTTGTTGAATGCCCAAGGACAGACCGGAGTCAATCTTCAGCTCTCAGATATAATATTTATTTGGTCACATGTAAAGCAAAGCAGCGCTGGTCTCAGTGTGACAGAGCTCTCGCAGGATCTCAGTCAGAATGAGTGTCGATATCAGGAAATGATACATATTTATGTTCTTGGGCTTGGGCCTGCCCCGTACATAGGTTGGACTTTAAACGCAACCGAGAGTAATTGGCCAGTTACCGGACATGGACAGGCCAACCACTGTCCATGCCTTGATCTCGGAATGTGTGATGCTATGTGTATGTATGTTGATTGGGCGTGTATCTAATGCAATAGACCTAACAAATAAGATAGAGAAAATATGTCTGGTTCCAGCTTTGTTTACCTTCTGCTAATAGTCAAGCTGTTCTGAATAATACAAGAAGCATTGAACTTTAACATGCATTGAATACTGCAAGAGACATGAACTATAAGGCCAATTATAACACACCCAGCAAATCAAAATTCACTACAAAGTCTGACATTTAACCTAACGAGGAAGTGGAGCGCAGAGTAGTTGGTTGCTAGGCAACGCTCTGTCCGTTTACACTGGCGCAGGGATATTTTGTGCTGCGGTCTGCCAGCGGGTTACCCTGATTTTACAACGGCATGGAACGCAGCTCAGCCAACCACATTTAAGGATGAGAAGCACCCGTTTTAAAATACATTATAAACACCGCCCGTTCGGATCGCACATTAAACCTCCAAGCAAAACTCAGTCTAAAAAACCTAAAAAGCTACTGAGTCACTCACATACGAGCACAACATAGGAAGACTTTATAACCAGAGAGAGATCTCCCTGTTAGCTTTTACCTTTTCGTTGTGTGCACTGATGTGAAGGCTGAGCTGCTAATCCAGCACTGTGTCTGTGTCTGTCCGGCTCTTCCCACATGTCTTCAGGCTGATCAGAGAGCGGATGTGGGCTGTGGAGGTTTGGTGCTCCAGCAAAGCCTCGGCAGGCTGTGCAGGTCGCAGTCAGCCTCTCTCAGCCAGACGCTGCCGCGACCCGCCGAGCAAAGGAGACTCAGAAAGCACAACAACTTGCTAGCTTGACTACATTCACACAACCCGGTCCTTCTTTTTGTACCATTCCGTTTGAAAAGTCCTCGCATTTTGTGTCCCTTCCTTTGGATTAAATCCTTGAGGTCAGGTGTTGGTTTCCCAGTTAATATTAAGTTTTTTCCTCAAATATCAAGTTAGAAAGTCTTTTCATGGAAAATCTCCTTCTTTGCTGCTAGCCAAAGGCACCGCGTGCTGGTGACCTTGTGGGGGGTTCAGGGCCTGTCGGGATTCCTGACATTCTTCATGAAGTTCAATTTTGTTTGGCAGTATTTTGTTTTCTTTTTCACCGGTTCGGACATGTTTGCAGATGCAAGCAGTCAATTCACAACAACACACAGCAATGAAACAGTTTTATTGGCTGATGTACAGTACACTGCATGTATTTGAATTGTGTGACATCCTCTTTGATTGGATTAAAAATGTAAATATTCTTCTCTTGTTTTATGTTTATGTACTACGGAGCCGCGAAGGGGCCATTGAGAGAAAAATAAAACACACCATGCTACGTTATACTACGCTGTGCACTAGAAATGTTTGATTGCGAACCAGATATAATTTGTGAGTGCCCGCTGTCAGCTGTATCTTTCTCTCTATGGCCCCTCTCTGTATTTTACCTAACGTATGAGTTACCTTAAGTGTTGCAATACAGGTACTCTGATTGTGATTAAAAATAATGTGGGAGGAGGGTAAAAGTGGGGGGGCCAATGGCCCCCTGGCCCCCCCGTTTCCGGCGCCAGTTACTACCACAAACAATATTTTATTGTTACAAGGTAACAATAAGCTTTTAGAGTGTAAATATGATGATGATTTATTGATGAAGATGATAAGAAGACAGTGGTGTAATGAAGATGTGATGATGTTGATGAAAGTGCCTGATAAAGATTTTAGAAGCAGGAGTTTGTACTAAGTGAGGAGTTTGTCTGTACTAAGGTTGCACTGAAAAATAGGATGCCTCCACTATTTCTGTCTCTTATACTTGTGTCTCAAATGTGATATTTTGAACCATTCAATTTGGTTACAATGGGTAATCACTAGTTTTATGGGGAAAAAAATCTGATATAATTTTGAGTCTTTGTCTTTTTTGCCCCGGGTTGAATGTGCTCCTCTGACAAAACCCCTGGCCCCAGCCAGGCCCCTTCAGTAAAATTGGTCTAGAACCGCCACTGCTTACTACCACCTACGACTGCGCACTAAGCTGGAGCAGAGCCAGGGAGACCAACTCCCTCTTGTTACGCCATATGACTCGACATTTGAAAAAAAAAAAAAAAAAAAAAAAAAGTTTTTAGGCACTTTGCTCAAAACAGCCACTTTTTTTCTCTAAATATGTGTCCTTATATCTTGTAAAACATTAAATTCTGCATTAATCTTTCACATGGTCATTTTCGCACAAGGTTAAGTATAAATTTTGTAAAAATTTTTAACCTGCAATATGCTCTTTAAATACCGCGTGTGGCTGAAAGAGGGCGGACACAGAGAGAAACTCGAGGTTTCATGAGAAAACCTGATCCCGACCAGGTTAGTTTCATGGAGTCTGTTACTGCGGTAACTGACCGAGAGCTTAAGTTACCTCCCTCTGGGAAACAGGCTAGAGTTAGCCCTCTTTCTCTGCTTTGAGTTACCTCCCTTTGTGAAACGGAAAACTCAGTTTCCCTCATTTCAGGGTTAACAGACTCAGAGTTTTCACTAAACCTGCTTTGTGAAATGGACCCCAGGGGTCTATTTCACGAAGGGTGAATTAAATAAGCCAGGATATAAGCCAAATCTAGGTTTGCTAAAGCCTGCCCCGCACAGCCTGGTTTATTCCGTTCCACTAAAGCAAAGTCAGGCTGAGAAGGAGCGACTTTAGCGAGTCTGGATTGTCAAAGTCAGGCTGGTGCGCGTTCACGCCTCCCTTCCAAAGACCATGCCGGTCGATCGTAGATTCCTTGAACGTGACAAATCAAAGCGAAGCAGAGGGCTGCGTCATTCAGTCTGGACGAGACTCAACGCCTACTACAAGCATATGAGGAAGTAAAGGAGGTTATTAACCGTAAAGGCAATGAAATCTATATTCTCTTATTATATTAGTTTATTCCTTTATTTATTTATTTATTTTATTTTTCATTTTCTTTTCGTTGTACCTATTCTGCTGTATATTTTATTCAGTCTGCTCTTGCCTTTTACTGAAGTACTTTGGGATTTTGCACTAACATTGATTTTATATTTCCTTGCCTTTTTTCCCCTATATCTTTGATTTATGTACGATGGAAAAATGCCAGTTGTTTATCTTATAACTTCTTAATAAATAATAAAAAAAAACATAATCTTTATACATAAACTTTTATTTTTTAAAAAGATTTAAATCACATTTAACTACTGTTTAAAACTCAAATCACAAATCATGAATTACTTAGACATCTCACATTTACAGAGCCTGAAGTTTTTTTTCCCTTTCTTTCCTTTCTCCACATTGTTATTTGTTGTTCACTGTAAATCATTGTAATTTACTTTTTTTTTTATTTTTACACTCAAGTGTATTTACAGCAATGTCTCTACTGAAAAATGTGTGTTGTCTTTATAATTCATGTACTTGACTTGACTTTGATCTAATAAAAGCGAAAAAACAAACAAACAAACAAAAAAAAAAACGTAAAGGCAATTAAAGCAAGGAAGAAAGCTTGGCAAAGTGTTGCCGACAAACTTAATGCTTATGTCGTCCAAAATTATTTATATTATTATTAATTAGTCCATAAATATATAGGCTAAGCAGTTGTCAACCTACTAATCTCCAATGCTATAGGCCTATTATATGCGCTCTATCTATCACTCTATCTATCACTCTATCTATCTGCAGTGCCGTGCAATGTCCCGATTGCATGGCAATACCACTTAAATGTGTTCTTCCATAATTATGAGAGACTGAGAGTGACAATGATTATATCACATGAGCCACTGTGAAACAACTATGATTCATTGTCACACACTATTAGAATAATATAATTAAACTGATTATATCTTAATGCATTTATTTTCATTTTATTTGAATGTAACATAATTTGACATTAGTCCATATACTAAAAGGTGTTGAATTAACAAAGTCATTGGTTTACGATTGGAGTTATTTACTAATAGTAATTTCACAAAGTTGAACAACAGGGCGCTGGATTAATTTAAGCTTGACTTCTAGCCTGGTCCGGAGCAGGCTAAGGCTTAGGCTAAGTTTCCATGGTAATTAAAGTGGGATTACTTTCATGAAACCGAGTTCAGGCTAATTATAGCCAGGTTTACTGGCCAGGTTAATCTCGCAAGATAATCCACCTTTCATGAAACCCATTAATCCCTAATCCTGGCTAGATTAAACCAGGATAGCTGCTAAATCCAGGTTTAAAGCCTAATATAATCTCATATGCTGGAGGTCTGCCCTCAATTTGAGTTTCGTCAGTATCGTCACTTGGATTCAAATGGTTTTGATATTTCATTTTATAAACCATCTGACGCCTTGTGTTTATTCTGCTGGTTAAAATATTATTTCACTGTCACTTAAAGACAGTAAAACATTTGGCATCAACTCTCATGTGAACTTTTCAGGGCAGACACCCTAAATACTAAATATGAGCAAACTAATGGAAACCTAAAGGAGACCAGAGGCTGGCGTGTATTTTATCAGACTTTTATTTAACCCTCTGAATTAAATTCCCCTCATTTATTTTCAAAAACATTTTTTTTAAAAAAATCATTACATCAGTCAATTTTTGGTTGCACAGTGCAGAGTCATGAGTAAAAAAAATACAAGAATAATTTTAAAATGTATTAATTTTATAAAATAAGAAGAAAGGGAAAATGGGCAGGCCATTTTCCAAGAGAGCTGATTGGTCAGTAGGTGGGGCTTTTCTACCTGCTGAGCTCTTATCCTGAACTTAACCTGCTCCGGAGCAGGTTAGGTATTCACCATATGTTACCACGGCAACGTAACCCGATAAAAAGTAAGCCACCTTTATGGTACAAAAAAGCCAGGGTTAAGCCTGAAGTTACCTCGTAAGCCGAAATCCAGCTTTATGGTACAGGCCTCCGGTGAAGCAACCAGTGATTGGCGACCCCACCTGCAACCTTGACCGTGATCCCGAGCAAACTGCTCCAACCACGTTCACACCACACTACTACTGCATTCAAGATATTTCTTAAAATATTTCTTTATTTCTCCAGGTTTATTATTATTTAGTTAGTTAATGTTTACTCTGAGATATCTGTAATGTATTATTCCAGCAGAGAAATGTGTTCTTATTGATTGCTCTTGTCTTCCGGGTTTCGCCTGTAAAGGGCGCATGTGATATATTGTTCCGGCAGAGAAATGTGTTCTGATTGATTTTCTTGTCTTCCGGGTTTCGCCTGTAGGGGGCGCATGTTGCTGACGGCTTGTTCATTACAGTTTGAACCTGAAGCCAGCAACACTATGAGGGACGAAAAATGACAAAACAATAAATAAATGAATAAATAAATAAATACGCATATAAATATATAAATGCATAAATAATTAAATTAATAAATATTTCTACATTTATTTATTTATTTATTTCTGTTTTTATTCATGCATTTATTTATTTATTTGTGTATTTATACATTTATGCATGTATTTATTTATTTATTTTTACATTTATTTATTTATTTATTTATTCATTTCTATATTTATTTATTCATTTCTACATTTATTTATTCATTTATTTATTTATATATTTATTTTTACATTTATTTATTTATACTTTTATTTATTTCTACATTTATTCATTTATTTATTCCTTCTTTTATTTCTACATTTATTTATTTATTTCTACATTTATTTATTTATTTCTACATTTATTTATTTATTCCTACATTTATTTCTGTATTTCTACATTTCCACATTTATTTATTTCTGTATTTCTGTGTCGTATGTTAATAAGGTGGGCGGTTCTTACATTAGTCTTAAGCACGATTGGTTTGTGGGTGTGATCCTATCCACTGCTACTGCCTTGACTGGCAGTAGCAGTGGATAGCAGTGGACTAGCTAGCTACTAGGGCATTAACAACGCCAGACTTTTCAATGTCGTCGACGTTACGTCGACCCGTCAACACCGGGAGATTTTTGGGGGGCTAGCGGGGCTCTAACCGGAGGGAGGGAGGGGTTGTAGTGGAGCGCCGACCGGGCGACCGGGGGGTGAGGAGGCTGTAGTGGAGCGCCGACCGTGTGTGTGGGTGTTTCTTCGACTTTCGACGGGTCGATGTTTACATTAATGCCCTACTAGCTACTGTGTAAAACGCAATGGAAAGCGTTTTGAGAGCCATCGTCAGTGATTTAAGGTCACTGGCGAATGATGTGGTAAATCATGCACCCACCGACTACTTCCAGTAGTCCGACTACACACACGGTCGGCGCTCCACTACAGCCTCCTCACCCCCCCGGTCGCCCGGTCGGTGCTCCACTACAACCCCTCCCTCCCTCCGGTTGGACCCCCGCTAGCCAAAAATCTCCCGGTGTTGACGGGTCGACGTAACGTCAACGACGTGGAAAAGTCTGGCGTTGTTAATGCCCTAGTAGCTAGCTAGTCCACTGCTATCCACTGCTACTGCCAGTCAAGGCAGTAGCAGTGGATAGGATCACACCCACAAACCAATCGTGCTTAAGACTAATGTAAGAACCGCCCACCTTATTAACATACGACACAGAAATACAGAAATAAATAAATGTGGAAATGTAGAAATACAGAAATAAATGTAGGAATAAATAAATAAATGTAGAAATAAATAAATAAATGTAGAAATAAAAGAAGGAATAAATAAATGAATAAATGTAGAAATAAATAAAAGTATAAATAAATAAATGTAAAAATAAATATATAAATAAATAAATGAATAAATAAATGTAGAAATGAATAAATAAATAAATAAATAAATGTAAAAATAAATAAATAAATACATGCATAAATGTATAAATACACAAATAAATAAATAAATGCATGAATTAAAACAGAAATAAATAAATAAATAAATGTAGAAATATTTATTAATTTAATTATTTATGCATTTATATATTTATATGCGTATTTATTTATTTATTCATTTATTTATTGTTTTGTCATTTTTCGTCCCTCATACAACACCATCTCTCGCTTCATTTATTTCTATTTCCCCTTACAGGTGAGGAAAATAGTTGTAGCTAATGTTTAACTGTGTACATATGTTTTTTTTATGTTACAAGGAGCAGTTTGCTGGCATAATATTGGTGTATAAAGTAACTTTAGCGGGTGAATATAGGCAGCGTTCGTCCTGATGTAGCATGCCTGCTAGCTTGACAGAGCGTAACATGTAATGTGAACATATGAGTTATTCATTACAGTTTGAACCTGAAGCCAGCAACACCATCTCTCGCTTGATTTATTTCTATTTCCCCTTACAGGGATGTAACATCTGCACCCATGCATAGTGACAATCATGCTTGCCTTAATAGTTGGCGACAGATCGTAGGAGTTCTTGGGGTCGACGGAAAGACCTGCCAGAAGAAATGCAAGTGAATCCACGATCGCTATGTTCGCGCCAGACGGAAAATGCTCGAGAACCGGAGCAGGGATGGGGCAGAGGATGTATTTTGCCCGGCCATTATTAAACGACTCGGCTGGCTTCAGAATTATATTTTCCACCGCAGCACCAACAACAACTTCCCTTGAAGTCCGGTAAGTTTTTTATAGCCTCTGATTGCACTGTTTCTGTCTGGGGAATAGAAGAATGCGGAGTGCCCCATTAAAACCTTATGTGTTTTAGTAGCACTGGCGGTTCTGGGGAGGGGCCAGCAGGGCCCAGTGCCCCCGTAACACTGAGTTTGGACCCCGTTGTGCCCCCCGCACCCCCGCACCCCCCCACCCCCCGAACAACGATTATACATTGTGATGCGGCTTTCACATAGCACATGGTTTGGGCCGCGCTCTGCGCTGGGTACAGCGCACATAGATCTATGACAGCACAGACTTATACGCAGAGCAGCGTGCACACGCGTGTAGAGTGGGGCGCACGCATGCACGGCATGCACGTATGTGGCACTGGTTGCTATGCGACTGAAACAGACGCTAAGAAGTAGTTTTCCGTTCTGGTGCAATTTTTCTCAGGCGGACAATACAGCAGCTTTGGATGCACCATGTAAATAGGCAAATACATTCTTTAATTTATGGATTAGCTGAACTAATGCTTCTTAATAAATTATGTTACATGAACGAAGGCTGTATTTTTTCTCATTTCATATGATTTCACCTGTTACCTTTTGTGTGTGTGACATCACATGGAATTTTATAATAAATGTATGACTATACTGCATTGTCTTTAGGGTGATCACCTGCTAATAAGCCCAATGAGGGACAAGGGGTATGATTCTGAGGGACAATGTGGGACACCGCCCGGCATGGCGGTGCCCCCACCCGGCGGGCAGACTCACTCACCAATACCGGTTTACCGATTTCTAGCAGATACCACTGTACATGGTATATTAATGTTAATTAATGTGGCCCTGTTCCCCTAACACAGGGATTGTCAACCGGTGGTCCGCGGCCCTCTGGTGGTCCGCGGCGGTATTGCAGGTGGTCCGTGAAATTGTAAATGGAAAATAATAATAATAATTATTATTATTATTATTTATTTTGACTTAATTTATTTTCCATTTACAATTCATTTTTGTGAATAATTTACCCATCCAAATTATGTCAAATGGAGTTGATCGAGATTCTCCCAAGCCTCATGTCACCACTGACTTCCCATCTTGGCCGCACAGGACCACGGATCAAAAAAAAAAAAAAAAAATGTTTCTTTCGAGCCGAGCCCTGCTTAGGCTAACGTAGACTAACTGTTGAGTACAGTCTAGCAAAATCAAGTGACTTTGCATAAACGTTAGATTTTTCTTTTTGCAACTTGGCCAGTTTAATTTAATTTTATTTTCCATCTTTGATTTGAGTGCTAATGTTAGTTGGCTGGCGAGCGTATTGCTAGCTAACGCGGATAGCAGAGTGACTGTTAGCCAGCTGTCGTCATGGACCGATTCGTTGTCAGAAAAAAACCTGCGGAGCAGGCCAAGACCACAGCCTCCGCTGGAACGTCAGAGGAGGAGACTGAAGAACCAGGCCCCCAAGAGAAAGATTCAAGAAAACGTCAGAGGGAGAGGCCGGCAAAAAGAAAATATGATGCAGACAAGTATATTAAACTTGGATTCACTTTCACCACCAACAAAGCAGGAGATGAGATTCCAGTATGTTTCATATGCTCAGCACACCTGTCAAACGAAGCAATGAAGCCCTCCAAACTAACACGGCATCTGGAGACCCACCATAGTTCACTGAAAGGCAAGCCTGTCGAGTATTTTCAAGAAATGCTGCGTGTTTTTAAGGGACAGCAGACACTTATGATAAAGAGTGCAAAATGCAGTGATAATGCTCTTAAAGCCTCATATCAGGTGGCACTTAGAATTGCACAATGTAAAAAACCCCATACAATCGCTGAAGAACTTATTTTACCAGCAGCTGTAGATATGTGTACAACCATGGTAGGTGAAGAATGTGCAAACAAATTAAAAACCATCCCCTTGTCAGATAACACTATCGGGCGCCGGATTCTCAATTCAAATTGACGAGTCTACCGATATTACTGATGATGCGCAACTCCTGGCGTTTGTGCGGTTTGAGGAGCACTTTGTGCGAGGAATTTCTTTTTTGTAAACCACTGCCAGGGCGAACAACAGGTGCAGAAATATTTACAGCCATTGACAACTTTTTTAAAGAGCACGATATCTCCTGGCAAATGTGTGTGGCGTTATGTAGTGATGGAGCCCGAGCAATGAGTGGCAACCAGACTGGATTGCTTGCGCACATAAGGAAAGCAGTGCCTGGGATAATTTGGACACATTGCATGCTACATCGTGAGTCCCTGGCCTCCAAAGAACTAAGCATTGAACTCAGCAGTGTGTTTGATTCTGTTGTAAAGACAGTAAACCTAATCAAACGAAAGGCATTAAATACGCGCCTGTTTTCATCCCTTTGTAAGGGCTTAGGAAGCAAGCACACGTCTCTCCTCTGTCACTCAGAGGTGCAGTGGCTGTCGCGCAGTGCAGTACTGGAGCGCGTGTTTGAACTGCGTCGCGAAATCCATGACTTTTTAAGAGAGCACAAACACAACGAACTGGCTGATAACTTTGGTGACACTGAGTGGCTAACTAAGCTGGCATATCTCACTGATATTTTTGCAGAGCTAAACAAGTTGAACAGCTCCATGCAAGGCAGAAATGCAAACGTATTACAGATGTATGAAAAAATGGAGGCATTTACTAAAAAGATGAAGCGGTGGATAGAAAGAGTAGAGGAGGGTAACCTGGCTATGTTTCCATCAGTTGAGGAATATTCTGACAGTACTGATATTAAGGACATTATTAGTGGCCATTTGAGGAAGCTTGTGCTCCAATTTCAAAAGTACTTTGATGAATCTGATCAGTGGCGCTGTAATAGCAAATGGATCCTGCTCCCATTTAGTGATGATGCAGCAGTAGGGTCAAGTTTATCTGCCACAGAAGAGGATCAGCTGATCGAACTATCCACGGACTCTGTCAAGAGGAACATGTATGAAACACAGCCCCTTGTGAAGTTTTGGGTGGGTTGTCAGGCAGAATATCCAGCACTTGCAGCAAAGGCAGTAAACTCTCTGTTACCTTTTGCAACTACTTATCTTTGTGAGAGTGGATTTTCCATACTGGCCTACCTGAAGAACAAGTACAGGGCAAGATTGCAGCCTGAAAGTGACATGAGACTGTGCCTATCCACCATATTGCCACGAATAGACAGATTGTGTGCAAGTCACCATGCCCAGAAATCCCACTGACAGGTAAGAAAACTATAATCTCAGCCATTGTTCCACAGAGTGAGAGTGAACTTTGTGATATTATAAGCCCTCTTGGCTTCCCACACTGTTTTTCTTTTCATCACAAGGTGCAAATAAATAGACACTGATGCAAATAAATAGCCTTCTTTACATATATAGGCCTATATACTCTTTTATTTTAAGCATGGTGCAAAATAAAACAAACATCCCCCAAAGCAGTGGTCCCCGGGTTGCTTCTCGGTTATAATGGTGGTCCCTGGGACAAAACCAGTTGAAAACCCCTGCCCTAACATATGTAATTGCTGCTGTATGCTCATGAATAGGCCACCCTTGTTAATGAGCCCTTAGCTTTCAATGTGTTTTTTTTTTTCTAAATAAAAGATATTCATAATGTTATAAACATTTACAATTAATTGACAGATGAACTTCCACTCAAGATTTACTTTTTATTTTAAGTGAATGAATTGCAATGGAAAATATAAATTAAATTAAATAACATATAAAACTTTAGTCCAGGGATTATTGCAGTGGCTCAACATAGCAGGAACACTAACAAGTCTCCACTCACTTTTCAATGGATTAACAGGCATTGAAGTGGCTCAACACAGCAGGAACGGTAAAAAAAAAAAAAAATCTTAACTCACAAGTCCAGAGGTTCACAGAACGAGAAGGGGGAGGAAGGATGGTGAACTTGCAGTGATAGTAAAGGCAGACACAGGAAAAAAAACTGTTCAGCATTCTGGGGACACCTTTAGGACTCTGTCCTCACACCTTCTCACCAGCATCTGAATCAAATAAGGAAGAAAGATAAGAAACAGAATTTAAGCAACATTATTTATTATGATAAGCTTCCAAATGGTTTTCCAGTATAGACACAGGGGTGCAAACCCATCACCATCACAAGGTGACAACAATGCAAAAAAGGTGACAAAGATACAATCCTATGCAAAATAATGACCTATTTTGACCTAAAAAAGGCTATTGTCACCTAAAGGTGACAAGTTTGCACCCCTGAAGACAGTCTACCAATGTTCAAAATCAAACTTCATCTTAGACATAGGGTGTCTGAAATAATATATTAAGTTTCTTACCTTCAAGTTTCTTCTTGAATTTGTATTTCTTGTTGAAGCGTGCAGCATTGAGGAGGGCCTTCTCTTTCACTACGTAAGTGTAGAAGTCCTTGCAACTGAATGTAAGTTGCTCTTCACCTGGATTTCTGACTTTATGAGGTCCACCGAACATCTATTCCTTGTGTCCTTCCAGCATCCTGTCATCAGTGAAAAGACTCTCTCCACTGAAGCATTGGACGACACAGTACTCATCATATAGTGCATCCATGTCCAAGTTCTTGCTTAGCTGCAGGACCTCTACAGCTTCACAGAGATGGGAGAAGTTGAATGGGCTCTTCTGTAGTGCCAGGCAGGCCACTTTCTTCTGGTAGTTGGAGTCTGTGAAGTCATAGTTGGACATGTCCTCTCTGATCACTGCTGCCTGTCTGTCAGGAAACTGCTGGAGCACACCTGTCTGGACCCCAATGAAACCATCACTCTGCTGTAGCTTGGTTTTCAGGGTGAACATCATATCGTAGAGCTCACAGACAGTCCCATCTTCTCGCTCCAGCACCAGCACAGTGTCATGGAAAATCTTCAGCGCATTGCTGAGGAAGGACAGGTAAACCTAAAAGGAGTAAGGAGAGTCAATGATCCTTGTGTGCTGATGCTGTTTGCATTATCATTATTTCTCTAATCCCTGTTTCATGTAATAATATTTAGATAAAATGAAAAGTTGAGTGCAATTAAAAAATTGACTCGAGGGTGTTGCCCTCACCATCCTGGTCATCCTTGAACAGCTGCCATAGTGACTTTGGGCACTGCTCCTCTCCCAATGAGAGAAAGTAGCTCTTCACAGGAGCCCAGCTGTCGTGAAGCCTCTTCACTGCAGGCCACAGGCTCAGCCATCTTGTGGGCACATGTCCAAGCAAGGACTGGTACTCTTCCTCCAGAAAGGCGTGAATTGACTTGAGTTCGTCAACGCGTTTGGCAGATGAGGAGAAGTGGCTAAAGGTTTTGTTGACCACATTTTCAATGTCGATGTTTAGCTGATCTCCTGCGTGTTTTGCACTGTTGTGGACGATGTGGGCCATACAGTTTGCCTTCAAAATGTCATTGTTGTTCTCTTTCAGTTTCTGGAAGACAGAGTTGTATCTCCCACAATTCACACTAGCATTGTCAGCGGAATACGCAGATATCATGTCTAGTCCCAGCCCGTTTTCCTTCAGCTTGGTGACTATCTGGTTGTGGATCGCAGCAGATGTTTCATCACTGTCATCATAGAAATCGAGGACCTTTGTTTATACTCCCAAGTCTGGCGTCCAGTATCGCACTGACAGTGGGAAGAGCTTGGTGGTCCCATGACTGGAAGCATCTGAGGCCACTGAGAAGAATGGCGTGTGGGCTGTGGAGACACACAGGAGATGGGATGAACTTAACAGAGATGCTCTAAAAACAAATAATTATAACAAATACAAGATACTGCATTATGTTTTGATCATTAATGATTTAGATAAATATAATCTACAGAAATATTTATACCTATTCAAAAAATATAGTTGCTTTTGTTTGTTTGAGAGATAACAAATAGTGAAATTTTGGGCATTATTATTATGATTGCTACATACTATTTAAAAAATATTGTAGCCTTTCCCTTACCAAAAAGAAGTAAACTTCTAGTTTACCTTTCCAAGTATACTTAAGTGGAGTTTGAGTATACTTTATCAAGTATACTTTCATTACCAAGTATACTTGTATTTATGTACTAGTAGTGTACTTACATATGTACTAGTTAGTATACTTACTATAGTATACTTATACTAAAAGTACCCTGATTTGGCCCACTTTTGAGTATACTCAAGTAAACTTCAAGATTACTTTACTTATATATAAGTATACTTAAATTATACTATTACCTGTACTTGAATGGTACTATTCCTTTACTTAACATAAAGCATTTATATACTCAAAGAACTTGAAGTACACTACTGAAGACTTCCTTAAGTATTAATGAAGTATATATAAGTATACTTAAATTATACTATTTCATGTACTTGAGTTGTACTTGAGTTGTACTTAAAGTAAACCATTCATATACTCATTAGTGTACTTGAAGTACACTACTGAAGACTTCCTTAACTATTAATGAAGTATATATAAGTATACTTAAATTATACTATTTCATGTACTTGAGTTGTACTTAAAGTAAACCATTCGTATACTCATTAGTGTACTTGAAGTACACTACTGAAGACTTCCTTAAGTATTAATGAAGTATATATAAGTATACTTAAATTATACTATTTCATGTACTTGAGTTGTACTTGAGTTGTACTTAAAGTAAACCATTCGTATACTCATTAGTGTACTTGAAGTACACTACTGAAGACTTCCTTAAGTATTAATGAAGTATATATAAGTATACTTAAATTATACTATTTCATGTACTTGAGTTGTACTTAAAGTAAACCATTCATATACTCATTAGTGTACTTGAAGTACACTACTTAAGACTTCCTTAAGTATTAATGAAGTATATATAAGTATACTTAAATTATACTATTTCATGTACTTGAGTTGTACTTAAAGTAAACCATTCGTATACTCATTAGTGTACTTGAAGTACACTACTGAAGGCTTCCTTAAGTATTAATGAAGTATTTATAAATATACTTAAATTATTCTATTTCATGTACTTGAGTTGTACTTGAGTTGTACTTAAAGTAAACCATTCATATACTCATTAGTGTACTTGAAGTACACTACTGAAGACTTCCTTAAGTATTAATGAAGTACATATAAGTATACTTAAATTATACTATTTCATGTACTTGAGTTGTACTTGAAGTACACTATTGCTTTACTTACATTGCACTTTTATAAACTTATAAGTGCACTACTTTTACCTGCAATGTACTTGAAATATACTTTACTTATACTTGATGCATACTACAACCATACTTGAATTAAACTGTTGTCATACTTGAAGCATACCATTTATATACTCAAAATATACTATGCCCGCTTACTTACAATGCACTTGAATTGCGCTATTCTTATACTAGCAATAAATACTGCTACAGTAATTATAGTACACTACTCCTTTACTTAAAATTTACTTGAATGCAGAGTACTCATATACAGCAAATTAACATCTTAATACTAGTCTACAAGTCTGATTGTTTACCTTTTAAGATATTCAAATGCAGACATTGAACCTTCATACACAATTACCATTTAATTAATCTGTGTCAAAAATACAATAAATTTAGAACAACTTGAATTTTGAACAACTTTGACCTTGAACACTATAAAACAGAAAAATAGGGAGACCCGGGCACTCAGTTAAGAACGAGGAGGTTTTTATTTAACACAAAAAGTCAACATGTTTTGACCTACATGGTCTTCATCAGGACAGAGGGGGGTAAGACATCCCCGGGCATCAGATCAGGGGGCATAAAACTTAAAATAAATATCAAAAAATCAAAATAAAGTGCCCAGACAGTGCAACATTTTTCGAAATGGCTCTATCTTTAGTTTTTCTTAGAGTTGTAGCTGATGTTGTTTATCTTCTTCCGGATTACCCTTCTGACCTCCTGGACGCTGGTGTTTGGGTATTTGGACCTAACATGCCCTGTTAAACACACACACACAAACACACACACACACACACACAAATTTGAGCCAGATTAACCAAAAATCCTTTCAAGAGAGCAATTAACTAATTGATGTGAAGCAAGCTGGGCTATAAATCACAACTGAAGAGCTCACCAATTATGACCTCAAGCTTCTTTTCATCCAGTGGTCGCTTTGACGCCACATCTTTGTGGGCGCCAGACTGCTTCTGGGTCAAGCTCGACTCTGAAAGAGTTTCTTTTCCAAAAACGAGGATGGCAAGGTCCCCGATGTAGGTGGCAGGAGTGCTTGTCCTAAGGGCACTTAACTTGTACTTGGGAACTCGAACAAGATCGACCTGCAAAACAATGTAAAAAATGTATAAAATTTAGATACTCTACACACGTGCAGTATGTACATGGACTGTATGTCAAGTGGTGACGGAAAGGTTAGAGGTGGCGGAGGATTAGAGGTGGGGAAGGAGTGTGAAGTAACAGGTCTCCAATTTGTGCTTCTAGATTAGTACTGTACTTCTAAAAACATTAAAGGATAGGTGCGTACAGTTATGTGTGTTGAGCTGCAGTGTCTGTAATTATTAATTACATTTACAATTTTAAAGTTTAAAGTAAAATATTACAAACGTATTAGGTTGGCGTCGGCAGAATTATTCATCACAAATTGCATGAACTTTTGTTTCACAAATAATGAAAATGCATAATTCTAGCTTGTGCACTCTTTGTAGAATGTACTATGCTGATAGATATGCAATAGGTATCTCCTTACAGAACAGAGTCCATATTCTTGCAAACACAGTCGTCACAGACCTCTAAGAGTCAGCATCAGTGTCAGTGCAGTCATGACCTTAGACGCCGGTAGGGAAGGGCAACTATTAATCGCTCCGCTTATACTGTCATAGGACCATCCCTTAATGACTTGATAAGCAGACCTGTTTAATGCAAGGATTCCTATACACACAACACTAAAGGCAATCCTTTCGGTCAGTGGAGGCAGCTGCACTTTCAGAGCCCCTTTTTAGGAACGGACATTCAGTCTGTAAGAAGGAAGAGCTCTGTCTACAAAAGGTATAACAATTACTCATCTTCTGCATGGTGCATTCTAAAAGAGTGCACATGTAAAGCTAATTTTTTTTTCTTTTTTAAATATTATTTGTGAAACATAAAAGTTCATGCAATTTGAATAATTTGGCCAAACTCCAGCCTCATACGTTTTTAATATTTACCAATTTATTTTAATTGTAAACAGCTACACTCTTTGTACAAACAATGCAACATTCAAAACCACTTTTCAAATTCATATTGCTCCCATGAAGACAATTTAAAATTGTTACCCTAATGAGGGGAATACTGTACATGTGATACTTACTGTCATCTCAGACTCTAGTCCTTCAGATGGTGGTCTTGGGGGAGTGTCCTGCAGTGCTGGTATGTCAGATGTTGCGGGCCTTGAGGCGGGCCGCATAGGAGTGCTGGAGAAATCAGAACACTTCATCAGTAACCCATTTCTCCAAATCAATTTGGGAGGATGGTGCAAACTGCGACATTGTGAGTCATCTCATTAGGAAATCTTAGCTTGGGGGTCCCTCTTCATAATCTTGGACAGTGCCCGGTTAGCATTTTCGGGGTTTATAGAGGACAGATAGCATGGGGTCGTTTTGATCCCTTAGGTGGTCTCTCTACCGGACACCCTTTAGGATTCTGAAGAAGGACCCCAAAGCTACAAGAAACAGCAGGAAAAAAAAACTCTGACTAAACAAGGTTCACCCCCTCGGCTGCCAGACTACCAGCCCAACCAGCCTGTTATTGTTTCTTAAATTTTTTTGTGGTTTGATAGTAACTTTTCCTGCCATCATTTCTCCCATCAATACAATCAGTAGAAGCATGCTGCCTCACAATCCATACCTTGGGTGATTTGTTGTGGAAGCAGTCCGTGCAAAACCTTCTTTAGCTGCCGCGCAACCCCGGAGAGCTCTGTTCAGACAGTGAAAATTGTAAATTATAAGACAAGGGTGCAAAACCATGACTGTATGTATATTGATAGATTCTAGAGTAGGCCTACTCTAGAATCTATGAATATACAGGAGGGTAAAGTGATGAGGCTTCAGTTTCACCTGTACCAGAGAGTATCATAATGGGAGATGGTCCAGTACAATAGAGAGCAATGTAATGCTTTCAACTTCAGCAACACAGTGAACATTAAATTTACAAACTATTTTCCATAGAGCACAACAAACGTTTGCGGCTAAACTGAACACACCCTTGTGGTTCACTGGCTATGGAAAAGCACGACTGCCATTAAACGGCTCAGACGGCGATATAGAAAATCCTTGCCAGAGCTCGAACATTTTACACTGGTGGCACAGTTGCCACCAACCTTTTCAGTCAGTGGCAGTGGCACAAAATAAAATCCATGTAAAAAAGAAAACCATAATAAGATGCATGACCTTCTATGTGCTTTTAGCCTGATACCTTTAGTTTGAAAACTGCTCACAATGCTTCCTTTACACATACAAATGGTCGCTTTTGATTGGATTATCCAATATGAAAAAATACAGAAGTATCAGATCGGGAGTTGGCAGATCGGTAGATACTCAAAATCTGACATGGGACACCCCTAGCTGATTGGGCTGACTTGCATAAAATTACTCTGCCTATACCAAGCCAGTCTACCATGCTGGGAAAGCTGGAAAATGTATAATCGAAATATTACGGGTCACTGCATCCAGTAGTTCCCCCTTCATGATCAAGTTCTCCTCCCGCAGCCTCTTGTTCTCCTCTTTAAGTTGTCTTATTTCGAGCATCGCTGAGCCCCAGGTCCGGAAGGTAGGGTGAGAGTCCAGGTCAGGCTCCAGGTCATCATCTGACATGGAGATGTCTTCCACGGGGAGGTCTTGCATCTCAGAATCCTCTTCCCTAATGGACTACACCATAACAACAATAACTAGAAAAAGGCCTACTGTGTCTGCAGATATTGAGCAAAACGTGTGGACCAATCAGAATTGAGGGTGGTTGTGGTTTCTGCTATGATGCATATTTGTTCCCCTTGAGGCAATGTACTATGCGTGCAAAAATATCATGACGGTAGGTCAAAAAGAGCCTGAAACATGTTTATTTAAAGTTCTCAATTGGGTGCTATAGTACCACCTGTGGCAGGGTTTCCTCTAGGATTTTTTGAAACTGTGGGGGGGGGGACTTCAGCGTCGTTGAATATATATGATATATATGTATATATATCCTTTTAAAATTGTTTTAACATCTGGAAGAAAAAAAAATCATTCCGAAGGTGTGGCGGCTTTTATTTTGCCGTGGCGGTGCGCCACAATGAATTACATGTAGCGGAAACCCTGTGTGGATGGATCGAGTCCAAATCAAATCCTGGCACAACCATCCCCACTAGTCAGCATCTGCAGAAAATTCACATTCCAGTGACTACACAAAATTCTGCATGAGCCATGACTGTCAATATTTAAATAATTTACCTTCTTCGTCATTATTTCCTTCTTGAGTGCTTCCACCATATCATCAGCAGCCTTCTTTTTCATTTGCTCCGTGGTCTGCTGCATGGGGTGTTTAAGCACCTTCAGCTGCTATAGAAAGACATTTGGATTGGATTATTTTGAAAGTGCCTTATCAATCACATAATCCAATATTATAAACCGGGTAGATGAAGATAGTAGATGAAGGTAGATGAAGATGATAGACCAAAGGGTCACTGTTTCAAATCCCCCCCCCCCCCCCCCCAAAAAAAAAAAAAAAAAAAAAAATTATGGGCTTTGGCCCATGGATCAATAATGCTTAAAAATGCCATGATAATTACTCATGGTTCGCTTTTTAGATTATGTTCATTATGTTAGATACAATTTCCCTACACTCTAAAAACTGCTGGGTTGTTACAGTAACCCAAATGCTGGGTTCAGGCAGCTGGATCATGGGTTGGGTGACTTTGACTCAACTTTGGGTTAAAAATGGTGACCCAACGCAATGGGTTGGAGATGCTTGCAGCCAGCCAGCCTTTTTTGAGCAGAGGACGACACGACTTGACCAAGCAGCACGCAGCAGCATTGCTCCGGGTCCGGGATGTAACTGAAAACGGTTAGATAGTGAAACTACAACTGTCAAAGTGAGCTAAAAAAAAAAAAAAAAAATCTACCAAACAAACAAACATTTTGTATGTCTATGCTGTGGATGCACAGCCCCCTAGGCTAGACTACTAGGTTTTATGGTTAAAGTGTTTATTATGTGAGCTAAACAAGCTACAAAGATTTCAGCTACCTCTGGCTCAATGGTTCAAGTTTTCATGATTTTAAAGTGGAAAAAATAATTAGTCCATGAACGTTACTGAAAACTTTTTTTTTTTTTTTTTAATTTGCAATGTACAATTGTTTGCCAAAAGAAAGTTTGGTATGAGGATCGTTAATGTGAAATGAGGGTGGCACGGTGGTGTAGTGGTTAGCACTGTGGCCTCACAGTGAGAAGGTCCTGGGTTCGATTCCCACCCAAGGTCCTTTGTGTGTGGAGTTTGCATGTTCTCCCCGTGTCTGCGTGGGTTTCCGCTGGGCACTCCGGTTTCCTCCCACCGTCCAAAGACATGCAGGTTAGGTGAATTGGAGAAGCTAAGTTGGTCCTAGGTATGACTGTGAATGTGAAAAAAGTCATTTTAACCTAAATAATACCGATAACCCAAAATTTGGGTTGTATTTTTCAACCCACTTTTTGGTAAGTTTAACCCATCAATATAGTCATTTCTACCCATTTTTTGGGTAGAAAACATAACCCAACATGCTGGGTCAGACCAATAACCCAACTGTGCTGTGTTATAACAACCCAGTGCTGGGTCGGCCCCTTTTTGACCCAGCACTGGGTTACCAAAATAACCCAAATTGAGTTGTTTTTAACCCAGCAGTTTTTACAGTGTATATCACCTTTTTTTCCGCTGGTCTGTCCTCCTGGTCAGCCAACTTGTTGGGGGGGGGGTTATTTTTCTTTTACGGGTTGCCCATATATCTGCGCCGGTTTGGCACCAGTCTTCCCTCTTTTTACAAAGGTCACTGTAGTCATCTGGATGGAAGAAAAGAGTTATTAAATCCAAATGCAGCATGCAGATCCGACTAACCAGTCATCAAGCGGACTCTTTCAATGATGTGGCCCAGTCTGAACAGAGCCAGATCCGATTTGGACACTTGCTAAAAACAGTGTGGACAGTCAGCCCTAAAAATCGGATTTGAGAAGGACTCTGATTTGAATCAGATTCGCCTGCAGTCTGAACACGGCCCAAGAGACTCAGGAGGCATTCACTCTCAGTGTGGGCAGAGAGGGCAGTGGAGCTGATGGAGACGCTGGACGTGGAAAGTAACACCATAGAACTAAGACTTGCTTCAAAAAAGAAGAAGGACCCAATAGACGGATTTCTTGTGTAACGTTACAAACAATTGGACCTGCACGTGCGGCCAGGGGGCAAAAGGCTGCTTCAAAGTGAACTGAATGTGGCGCCACCTTGTTTGTAAGTTCTCCCTGACTCAATTGCAATAAATGTCATTTCATAGAATAATCTCTTTGCATCACAAATTTAAAAAAAAAAAAAAATTACTGAAATGTCCATGAATTTCACTCAAATTATTAATTGAACCGTTTGGATTTTAGAAGGCCTCAAAGTCAGAGTGTCCACAACCGTTCCCGACGGGCACAAGGGGGACGCGGGGCACGGGTGCGAGGGCCCGTCCAACGCTGCTTGCAGCTTTAATTCGACGTTGCCCCACTCTCGAGAAGAGCAGGGAGAACACAATGTATTAAAAAAAAAACAAAAACAACAACAACAAAAAAAAAACACTTAGCTAGCTAAGCTTTTTAGCTAGCTAAAGCTTTTTCGTCACCCTAGTACGATAAGTTAAGTCAGATAATATTCGATATTCAGTTACTTACCACTGAACAGCAAGACCTTGGCAAGAAAATATTCTTCCTTCTTCTTCTTCTTTTTCCCCTTGCTGGTCCACTTAACATTTATCCACCCTTCATCATCCGTCAGATCAGGGCATTCTTTTATAGTTTCTGATGTGTCAACTTTACTCATATCCTCATCCTTGATGGATTTTACTGGTCCGACCTCCACAGTCTTGTCGACTTTGAAATAAAACAGCGCATACTCCATGACTGCTCACGTTTGAACTAGCTAACGTTAGTTGGCGCGTTTGCTAGAAGATAACCGTCTTCGTAGCAAAGGACTCTGGGATGCGTGGGGACGCGGCACGCCCTGCGCGCATGCGCAGTGCACAAGACCGGGCACGCAGCTCTCACCTAGTCACCATCTCGCCTAGCCGTAGATGTATCAGCCTAGCCTACTAGAGCAGTTTATTATGGCTCAAAAACGTGGAGGTTATCAGAAGTATTTGGAGAGCGAATCAGACGAGATTCCAAGGAGAACCAAGTACAGATGGAAAAGACAGGTAAGTTACGTAGATAATACTCAGGTGACATGACCGATAGATCAGAGTGTGTGTTTTCTCTCTCTCTCTCTCTCTCTCTCACTCTCTCTCTCTCTCTCACACACACACACACTCACACACACACACACACACACACACACACACACACACACACCCCGTCCGAAAGCGCCGGTCCGGTCTTATGCCAAAGTGTGGTATCCTATAAAATCGGTGTCAACGATCAAACATTATTTTCATTACAAAACCCAGTCGTTTTTGTCTGTTATTGCTAGCCAGCTAGTGCCAGCGACCTGTGCCACATTTTGTGAGCTAAGTTTATTTTCCGGAGAAAACCAACATTGAAAAGGACGTACTGTGGTTCTCAACCTGTGGGTCTGGAATCCCAGGGTGGTCCCCACAGAATTATGGGTGGGTCCCCAGATGACAGTGAACTGATAAATTAGGGACTTGTAAGACCCTCAAAGAAAAATACTGCTTCAAAAGTGATTAAGCAATCAACAAACTGCTAAAAACATTGGCCAAATTGTAGTAGTAGTAGTAATAATAACAATAATAATAATAATAATAATAATAATGATTTTAATAATATTATAATGATGGCAAAAATTGAAAATAGCTGATCTGCAGGCTCACAATGCCATGCAACACGAGGCGTTGTGAGCCTGTAGATCTGCTATTTTCAGGGTTGCAATGCCTGGATCTTCTTCAAAGGTATGTTGTCAATCTGCTACAATTCAGACACCTTCACAGTGTCTTGTTAGTGCTTACATACTTCAGTCGTGCACCTCCGACTTGGAGGTGACCAGCTCCTCCAAAGAACATTTGATCTAAGGAATGAGTTTTAACCAGCTGTATGGTTAGACTAATTAGACTACGGCATAACTGTAGTCCAGCTCCAGTACTTCAAGGAGGAAGCTCACTTTGGTTACTATTGGATGAAGTGATTTATTTCAGGGTTTTGTACCACATCTGATTAATCACTTCATCCAATAGTATTTCACAGGAAACCAATGTGTACGCCTCGTCCAGGAAGTAGTGAACGGGACTGCAGTTATGCGCTTAGCCTATGTTCCTACAGCTGCCCAGCTGGTTGAACAGAGCTCATTAGTATCCAAATCACATCAGCTCTATGTCTTCTATGTCATATAGGGTTATATCTGGCTCTATTTCTTACACCTGCCTTATAATATTTTTGTTAAGAAAACATAACTGTGAGCTTAACCCACTATGCAATGTGGGGGATTAAAGCTAACCCACTGTGCAATGATTTTGGTAAATAGAATACAGTTTCCAAAAGGGTAGGTTAACTTTGTGTTCTCCACGTTGTTCCAAGTTAAAAATAGATACCATGACAAAAACATATTGTCAGGTCAGCAAGTGGTGCCGTGAGCAGAGTAGCCGCCCCATGTAGAGGCTGCAGTCCTCACTGCAGGTCGCCCCGGTTCGAATCCCGCGTCGGACAGCCCTTTCCTGCATGTCATTCCCTCTCTCTCTGCCTCCCCCTTTCTTGTCCACTGTCTACTATCAAATAAAGGCAAAAAGCCAAAAAAAAATACTTAAAAAAAACATATTGTCAACTACTACGCAAAAAGATAATCCTGCATAGACTAGAACAGCTGGTGTTGAAATGGAATATAAAATGTGATATTTTTGTATGTTTATCTGCAGGCAAAGGAAAATGCATCTGATCCTGAAGAGGGCATGAGCGGTGAAAACACAGGACCTAGTAGAGACTTGATGCAAGGAGATTCTGATGAAGACAGCATGCCTGGGCCTTCAATGGTATGTACTTAGATTTTGCTTCAGTAGTATAATAGTATTGTCAGCCACGTTCAAATTTCACTCATGATACTTGTATTACCTGTAATCATACACTTTTATTATCTGTTTGGATAATAAAAAAGACCCCAACTCCGTTCATACTTACTCGTTTTCATGCACTCTCAGTCATCGTAGGTACATAAATAAGGCACCTTTTCTATCATAAGTGAATCAATACTAGGTAGTATCTATTTGAATCTGTACTTTCGGTACCATCCCTTCTATTAGGTGCCCATCCCTATTTATTACATGCATGATTTATCAGATTCTTTTGGACGGGCAGGTTCGACTCGGTTTATAACAATATCTCATGTAAAGTAAGCCGGTAACATAGAAAGATAACCTTATTGAGACTAACTCGAGAGCTTAGAAATGAAATGGAACAAAACTACCGGTAAATCATATTGTTTTCTGTTTTAACCCTCAGAGTGAGGAAGATGCATCTCGTTTTGAGGAGAGCCAGGCTGATGAGGAGAATCTTGAGGGCACGGGCGGTGAAAACAAAGGAGCCAGTAGAGACTTGACGCAGGGAGATTCAGATGAAGAAAGCATGACTGGGCCTTCAGTGGTATGTACTTATATTTGGCTTCAATAGCCTTGGTAGTGTGTAATAGTGTTAGTGTGTTAGTGTTAGTGTCATCATTGTTGCTTGTGAGACTGTCTTACTGTCTGTGAGACTGTCTGTGAGACCTAATATCTGTTGGAGAAAATTTCCTAGCCTGGCACAGCTACTCATGTTCTTGTGTTAGATTACGGGTTTTCCCAGACTTATGTCTGGATAAACGCTCAAATCAATGTAATGTACTAATTACTACGTAATGTAATAAAATGCATTTTTATCCGAAATGTGTCTGACAGCAGGAACGCAACCGCTAGGCGTGCAGTTTTCAGTTTCCCTCCCTATGCATAGAGAAATCAGACAGTGACAGACACAGTTCAGATGAAAATGCCTTTTAACAAAGCAGAATATAACACAATTTCTGAACAAACATATATGGTATGGAGACATAGGAAAGCCATTAGAAGGCCACAGGATTAAAAATGTGGATTTCACAATCTTAATCACATCAGTTGGCTTACATTTCAACGCAGTCATTCAGTAGTAGAGCCAAAATGTTCTATTACGTAATCTTAAAAAGGTTGAAGTCCATCTGATGGTCACATCCCAAAGGACGCAAAACTTGTTCTCCGCGTTTGACCCATCCCCTGAGGGAGCGGTGGGCAGCAGCGGTGCCGCGCCCGGGAATCATTTGGTGATCTAACCCCCCAATTCCAACCCCAAATACCGAGTGCCAAGCAGGGAGGCAATGGGTAGCATTTTTAGAGTCTTTGGTATGACCCGGCCAGGGATTAAACCCCCAACCTCCCAGTCTCAGGGCGGACACTCTACCACTAGGCCACTGAGTTAGCATAGCCTTACTTGAATAAAATAGCTGAGTGGAGAGGTATCTCATGTGAATAAACATCTCTTGGCTATACAGCCTTTTTCAGAAATAGAGTTATTAAATAAAGAATAAAACTAAATCTTTTTTTTTCTTTGTCAACATGCAGAATGAGGACGATCCATCAGATCCTGGAGAGAACCTGTCTGATGATGGTGTGATTGCTGGAAGTCAAGGAGCCGAGGAAGATTTGATTCAAGTTGAAGCTGATGCGGACAGCATGCCTGTGTCTTCAGAAGACAAACCAACAGATGATCTGTTGTTTCCTGGGGCAAGTTTTACAAAAAAAGAGACTGTATTGATGCTGATGTCTTATGTGTTACAGCATAATTTAACCAGCGAAGCAGTAAGTCACTTATTGGAAATGTTTAACATAATGTTTCCAGGTCTTATCCCGGCATCACATTACCTGTTCAACAAAGAATTTGGTAGTTCCTCTGATTTTGATGTTCACTTCTATTGTGAAAACTGTCTGACATACTTTGGCATTAGAGCAGACTGCCCTTCTCAGTGTAACTCATGCAACAGTTTTTGACGCTGAAGCAAATTTAAAGAAGGGCATTTACTTAATTGTTTTGCCACTTTATGGACAGATAAAGCAACTGTTAGAAGTACATGATGTAACTCTTAATGAGAAAACTACAACCACTGGGGTCTTTTCTGACATAGAGTCTGGTCAAGAATATCAAAAACTATGTGACACTGGAGTTCTCAGAAAGGATGATTTGTCTCTTATTTGGAACTGTGATGGTGCACCAGTCTTCAAGAGTTCCAAATGTAGCATTTGGCCCATCCAGTGTCAGATAATAGAGCTAAAACCAGAAGTGAGGAAAAAACATGTTTTGGTGTCAGCGTTGTGGTTTGGGCCAGGTAAACCATCTGTATTTACATTACTAACACCCTTTGTTAAAGAGGCCTCACTGTTGGAGAAGAAAGGTGTTGAATGGCAAGATGTTCAGGGAAACAATCGCATCTCAAAAGTGTTTGTTCTAATCTCCAGCTGTGACTCGGTTGCTCGTCCGATGCTACGTAACACAAGGCAGTTCAATGGTCGCTATGGTTGTGACTTTTGTTACCATGAAGGCGGTAAAAACTATCCGTACCAACAACCAGAACCTAAACTTAGAAATGAAAAAGATCATTACAGGCATGCAATGGTTGGTACAGAGAAAACCCCAGTGTATGGAGTCAAAGGGCCATCTCCTTTAATGAAGCTTGAGCATTTTCAGTTGATAAATGGTTTTGTCCCAGAGTACCAACACAATGTGTGCTTGGGAGTCACTCGTCAGATAGCTTCATTGTGGTTTGATATTGAAAACCACGAGAGGCCCTGGTATATCGTCAGACAAATAGAGGAAGTGAAATGACGACTGAAACAAATAAAACCTCCTGTTGAGGTAACAAGGACCCCAAGATCGCTTAATGAGAGAAAATTTTGGAAAGCTTCAGAGTGGCGAGCGTTTCTCCTCTTTTATGCTCTGCCTGCTTTAAAAGGCATACTCCCTGCCCGGTTTTGGAACCATTTTTTCTTACTCGTTTTTAGCATGTATACACTACTACAAGATCAGTTCAAGTCTAGCTGTACATTCATGGCTGAACTGTCTCTAAAGAAATTTGTGATACAATTCCAGAGACTCTATGGCGAACACAACATGTCATTCAACATACATTTGCTAACACATGTCCACCAGAGTGTAAGACATTGGGGTCCATTATGGGCTACGTCGACATTTGTATTTGAATCTAATATGGGCACTCTGCTAAAGTATTTTCACGGAACCCAATATGTCCCCTCCCAAATTGCTTCTAAGTTCCTCTTGTGGAGAGAGTTGCCAAAAAGGTTCAAACAGATAAGATGTCCAAAGTTTCAGTCCTTTGTCGAAAAAATGCACTTTAATGAACGAAGAACTGAAAAATGCGAGGTACTGAATGAAAGTGTTACAGGGTTTGGGGACCCCCCTGTGAGAGCAAATTTGACAAATAGGCATGCTATACAAAACTTGTGTCGATCTTTGGGTAACCACTTTACTGTTGGTGACTGCTTTTGGTCATATAGACGTTTTTTGATTGATGGAGTGCTGTACCACAGTGAAAGGTATGAAAGGCAAAAAAAAAGATCTAACAATGCAGCACGCTTGAATGATGGCACATTTTGCCTGCTTGGCAACCTTGTGGTTTTTAAAAGCAGCTGTGAACATCAAAGCCCTGCAACTTGTGAGTGTGAGAAAAATTGTTGTATTTTAGTTGAGATGCTGAAAACAAACAGAAGGCCAGTGTGTAAAGACCCGCAAGTTGGGGTAGTGAGTAGTTTCATCCATGTTGTTGAGAAGACTGGTAATATTTGTGCGATCTGGCCAAATATGGTTCAGAAGAAATGTGTTTTGGTTGAAGTTGATCATTTGTATGTAATCCCATTGCCGAATGTGCATGAACGTGACTAGACTGCCCTGCAACTTGTGAATGTGAGATGCTGAAAACAAACAGAAGGCCAGCATGAATCATTCATAGATACTGAATACTAACAATGGATTATTATATATATTATACAGTACAGGCCAAAAGTTTGGACACACCTTCTCATTCAATGCGTTTTCTTTATTTTCATGACTATTTACATTGTAGATTCTAACTGAAGGAATCAAAACTATGAATGAACACATGTGGAGTTATGTACTTAACAAAAAAAGGTGAAATAACTAAAAACATGTTTTATATTCTAGTTTCTTCAAAATAGCCACCCTTTGCTCTGATTACTGCTTTGCACACTCTTGGCATTCTCTCGATGAGCTTCAAGAGGCAGTCACCTGAAATGGTTTTCCAACAGTCTTGAAGGAGTTCCCAGAGGTGTTTAGCACTTGTTGGTCCCTTTGCCTTCACTCTGCGGTCCAGCTCACCCCAAACCATCTCGACTGGGTTCAGGTCCGGTGACTGTGGAGGCCAGGTCATCTGCCGCAGCACTCCATCACTCTCCTTCTTGGTCAGATAGCCCTTACAGAGCCTGGAGGTGTGTTTGGGGTCATTGTCCTGTTGAAAAATAAATGATGGTCCAACTAAACGCAAACCGGATGGGATGGCATGTCGCTGCAGGATGCTGTGGTAGCCATGCTGGTTCAGTGTGCCTTCAATTTTGAATAAATCCCCAACAGTGTCACCAGCAAAACACCCCCACACCATCACACCTCCTCCTCCATGCTTCACAGTGGGAACCAGGCATGTGGAATCCATCCGTTCACCTTTTCTGCGTCTCACAGACATGGCGGTTGGAACAAAGATCTCAAATTTGGACAGACCAAAGCACAGATTTCCACTGGTCTGATGTCCATTCCTTGTGTTTCTTGGCCCAAACAAATCTCTTCTGCTTGTTGCCTCTCCTTAGCAGTGGTTTCCTCGCAGCTATTTGACCATGAAGGCCTGATTCGCGCAGTCTCCTCTTAATAGTTGTTCTAGAGATGGGTCTGCTGCTAGAACTCTGTGTGGCATTTATCTGCTCTCTGATCTGAGCTGCTGTTGACTTGCGATTTCTGAGGCTGGTGACTCAGATGAACTTGTCCTCAGGAGCAGAGGTGACTATTGGTCTTCCTTTCCTGGGTCGGTCCTTTTGTGTGCCAGTTTCATTGTAGCGCTTGATGGTTTTTGCGACTCCACTTGGGGACACATTTAAAGTTTTTGCAATTTTCCGGACTGACTGACCTTCATTTCTTAAAGTAATGATGGCCACTCGTTTTTCTTTAGTTAGCTGATTGGTTCTTGCCATAATATGAATTTTAACAGTTGTCCAATAGGGCTGTCGGCTGTGTAGTAACCTGACTTCTGCACAACACAACTGATGGTCCCAACCCCATTGATAAAGCAAGAAATTCCACTAATTACCCCTGATAAGGCACACCTGTGAAGTGAAAACCATTTCAGGTGACTACCTCTTGAAGTTCATCGAGAGAATGCCAAGAGTGTGCAAAGCAGTAATCAGAGCAAAGGGTGGCTATTTTGAAGAAACTAGAATATAAAACATGTTTTCAGTTATTTCACCTTTTTTTGTTAAGTACATAACTCCACATGTGTTCATTCATAGTTTTGATTCCTTCAGTGAGAATCTACAATGTAAATAGTCATGAAAATAAAGAAAACGCATTGAATGAGAAGGTGTGTCCAAACTTTTGGCCTGTACTGTATATATATTAACAACAGCAACTCAGCCACGAAGTGGTAGGCCACGTAAAGTGACGGAGAGGGGTCAGCGGATGCTGAAGCGCATAGTGCAAAGAGGTCGCCGACTTTCTGCACAGTCAATTGCTACAGAGCTACAAACTTCATGTGACCTTCAGATTAGCCCAAGTACAGTACGCAGAGAGCTTCATGGAATGGGTTTCCATGGCCGAGCAGCTGCAGCCAAGCCACACATCACCAAGTGCAATGCAAAGCGTCGGATGCAATGGTGTAAAGCACGCCGCCACTGGCCTCTAGAGCAGTGGAGACGCGTTCTCTGGAGTGATGAATCACGCTTTTCCATCTGGCAATCTGATGGACGAGTCTGGGTTTGGAGGTTGCCAGGAGAACGGTACATTTCAGACTGCATTGTGCCGACTGTGAAATTTGGTGGAGGAGGAATTATGGTGTGGGGTTGTTTTTCAGGAGCTGGGCTTGGCCCCTTAGTTCCAGTGAAAGGAACTTTGAATGCTTCAGGATACCAAAACATTTTGGACAATTCCATGCTCCCAACCTTGTGGGAACAGTTTGGAGCGGGCCCCTTCCTCTTCCAACATGACTGTGCACCAGTGCACAAAGCAAGGTCCATAAAGACATGGATGACAGAGTCTGGTGTGGATGAACTTGACTGGCCTGCACAGAGTCCTGACCTGAACCCGATAGAACACCTTTGGGATGAATTAGAGCGGAGACTGAGAGCCAGGCCTTCTCGACCAACATCAGTGTGTGACCTCACCAATGCGCTTTTGGAAGAATGGTCAAAAATTCCTATAAACACTCTCCTCAACCTTGTGGACAGTCTTCCCAGAAGAGTTGAAGCTGTAATAGCTGCAAAAGGTGGACCGACATCATATTAAACTCTATGGGTTAGGAATGGGATGGCACTTCAGTTCATAGTATGAGTAAAGGCAGGTGAGCGAATACTTTTGGTAATATAGTGTATATATATCACTGTTGCGAACATGAATTCTGTTTTTATTATTGCTGATCATATGCTCTGTGTGTTTTAGAAAAGCCGCCTATGGACTGGTGTTGAAAATGAGCACGTGTGCTATAATCACCCAAGCAAAGCATCTGGTCTGTCCACTGCGACAGTGTCAATGTATTTGTGATGTCCATATCAAATAAAAACAACAATAAACAATATATATACTGTATATGGGTCATTTCACCAAATTTTCAGGACATCCCACGCACTTGGGTCTCAAAAAATTCTGAAAAATTCACCAGTTGTTCCTTATTTATCCAATAGGCACACTGTAAAATTTTTGTTTGCTCGGATGAATACTTTTTGAGATACGGCCAATTTAGTGAGGGGAGTATGTGTCAATTTTGGTGCGATTTTGGCGCATCCTTATTTTTCCTCCATTTTCAGGTGTCAGTATCTCAGGAACTACACCACATAGGAAACTGAAATTTGGTACGATAATACACCTCCACCTACTCTCTCAGAATATACAAAAACATCAGTCATAAACTGGTAGGCATGCCAGCACCTCAAAAATGGAAAAAAAATTTCACAGGTTTTGTGGTCGGCCATGTTTGGGCCTTCAGAAAACAACTTTGTATTTGCCCCAGCTTCTTGATTTTTTTCAGAGCTTTGAGATACATACATGGACTGTTCAAAGCATTAATGGTTCGTCAGATATATGCATCGGTTTCTGGATGGCAGCTTCTCCAAATCCAAAAAAAAGTTTTCATTTTCATTGGCCCATAACTGCATGTGGGAATGTCTTAAAAAATCTGATTTTTGTTTTAATTTAAAGTCCAAAGCTTACTCTTTCTTGGGATATAAAACATTTTTTCTTTATGCAAGTTCTTCATTTTTTTGTTATCCCAAACATGGGGCTATTTCACCACTCACGAATATTGAAATTCCTCAATATTAAACCATTGTAGCTTGCGTTTGTGTCTTATATTCATTTACTGTTTGTTATTTGGTCATTATTAACCTAAAATACAATGACCATTGCACCAGAAATGCATTTATTTGTCAAAACATCAACATTTTCATGAACGTTTTACCAAATCTCTTAAGCTGCACATTCATACAGTTTGGGTTTTCGCTTACAAATTTTCACAGTAAAGTACCCATTCTGAATTTCACCATACATAAAAAATGCATAAAATTGACTAGTTTACAAATTGAAACCATTTTGGTGTGATTATCTTCAAAATGGAAAAATGGAAAAATTGTATAAATCTTTTATATCCCAAGAAAGAGTAAGCTTTGAACTTTAAATTAAAACAGAGATCAGATTTTTTAAGACATTCCTACATGCAGTTATGGGCCAATGAAAATGTCACATGAAAACTTTTTTTTGGATTTGGAGAAGCTGCCATCCAGAAACCGATGCATATATCTTACTAATCATTAATGCTTTGAACAGTCCATGTATGTATCTCAAAGCTCTGAAAAAATCAAGAAGCTGGGGCAAATTCAAAGTTGTTTTCTGAAGGCCCAAAAATGGTCGACCACAAAACCCGTATAATTTTTTTTCCATTTTTGAGGTGCTGGCATGCCTACCAGGTATGATGTATGACAGATGTTTTTGTATATTCTGAGAGAGTAGGTGGAGGTGTATTATCGTACCAAATTTCAGTTTCCTATGTGGTGTAGTTCCTGAGATACTGACACCTGAAAATGGAGGAAAAATAAGGACGTGCAAACATCACACCAAAATTGACACATACTCCCCTCACTAAATTGGCCGTATCTCAAAAAGTATCCATCCGAGCAAACTACAATTTTACAGTGTGCCTGTTGGATAAATAAGGAACAACTGGTGAATTTTTCAGAATTTTTTGAGACCCAAGTGCGTGGGCCATTTGGTGAAATGACATGGAATGACCCACATATATATCTCAAATCATATCATAGTCATATGACTCAAGTCATATTATATTTCTATCTGTATTATAATACTACATCTATATTATGTTACTATCATAACATTCAAAAAGAAAAATACATATACAGCCTTCATTATGGGTGTAGGGCCCCTTCAAGCCTGGGTCAAGAGGTCCAACAGAGAACCAACTAGATAAATATGAATGACCTGACAGAAAAACA
The DNA here is from genome assembly GCF_902150065.1 of Myripristis murdjan. Lineage (NCBI taxonomy): Eukaryota > Metazoa > Chordata > Actinopteri > Holocentriformes > Holocentridae > Myripristis > Myripristis murdjan. The sequence continues at coordinate 707,334 of NC_043982.1, forward strand.
CTCTTTCACCCCACTGAGACCTTGGACCATTATCTAAACTGATCATCTTTTCAAAAGCATGTATAAATGTGGGAACACACACATCCAAGTCTTACAATGTACCAGCCAGTCCTACATCGACACTGATGCTCATTTCTGGGGTAGAGAGTAATTTCATTAATGTTGTTAAGAAGACTGGTAATGTTTGTGCAATCTGGCCAAATATGGTCCCGAAAGATGTGTTTTGATGACATTTATCATTTGTATGTTGCCGAATGTATATGAACGTGACTACAATATGATGATTCATGTGCAGTGTGTATTTTCTTTCTTCTTTTTTTTTTTTTTTAATTGTAAAGCACTTTGGCACAGTGTTGTTGTTTTTAAATGTGTTTTATAAAGAAAGATGGATGATACTTTAAGTATGAGTTGAATTGTGATTTGAGCATTGTGTACTTCCAAATCTTGTGTGTGGCAACTGGCAACCTTGAACCTATAAACAGTATATACATAAATATAGTAGTATTTAAGTGTAAATGTAGTCAAGTATAAGCAGTACACTACACTCACAGTGTATGTGTTATGGCAAAGCAGCCAATGTGTAAAATAGCTATACAACAAGCCAGCTAATACAGTAAAATAACACTCCATGTTGCAAGCAGGTACAACATTTTTATATACTTGTACTAAGTTTTAACTACTATTGGATAATATACTTAAAGTATATCAAGTATGTTATACTTGGATTATACTTAAACTTTGTCTGTGTACTCATCAGTATAAACTAAGTATACTTTTGTTAAGTATATTCCTGATAGTACATTCAAAGTAATCTGAAAAGTATACTTACCTAAGTATTAGTTCACAGAGAGTATACCTAGTTCATAAAAAGTATACTTATAAGTTACTTGAGTATACTACTTTTTGGTAAGGGTTGTTCATTAGTGAATTGTGAAATTATGGGCTGTGGCCCATGGACTAACGTTATCATGTTAGTGTTTCTCTGCTCACAATCACATAACATAACGATACACACAGCCAAGTTTCATATGAAAGTACGGATGAACAGCATTATGCTAGCTAACGTTAGCTACTGATACACTTGCCCTGGTCCAGTGGGGTGTTCTTACAGTTCACAGTTTCAGTGAACTGTAAGGACACTGCACTGGACCAGGGCAACTGATACACAAAGTTTTATATGGAGTCAGATACAGGCCTGACTTTTAACATACCGGTAACGTTAGCTAGACTAAATTACCTGTAGCCCCAGCTGTTCCGTCTGTAGGGCCGCTAACGTAGCTTGCGTAGCTACTGTTAGCTAACTAGCAAACATTAGATCCGATACGGTAGCTAGTTATAACGTTAGTTACCAGTAGCTAACGTTTAGCTTGTGCATACAAAGTTTGTATGCAATAATGTTAGTGCTACCATCTAGATAGCTAACACTACGTTAGCTAGCTAGCGGATCTACCGGCAAACATAGACAGGACTGGGCGACATGATTAGCTAAATAGCTAACACAATAATGTTACACACATGAGCATACCTTTGGTTGTTGCATCCCGTGGCTTATTCAGCAGCGTGACTTTGTCAGCTAGAGAATCGTTTTTAGGTCGGAGGAAAGCATCCATAGATTTGGATGTCTCTTTCTGTTGGACACGTTTTTGGTGAGTCTCCGTTTGCCTGTGTCGTTTGACATCGTATTCCCCGCCATGCCCGATGCAGAATGACGTTTTGCACAAGGACAAAACGTTTTGCACAAGGACACCAAGAGGGATCACAAGGACCCCTCTTGGTATCCCCCTCAACACCTTTCACCCACCAATATTCACTTTCCCAATCCTTTCTGTACATACATTTCCTCTTTTTTGTCGATGGTGGCGTCTCATTCTCCATTATTCAGTTCAGACAGTTCATAGAAAGCGCACGTCTAGCTCCTTGTCCCAGTATGTGTGTGTGTGTGTGTGTGTGTGTGTGTGTTTCAAACGGTGCAGCTGTCATGACAACAACAGGAGATGACAACAGGGGTGGGTGTGGCGAGGGCGGTGAGCAAGCTTAACTGTCAAGTAATGTTAGGTTTTTAACATTGGCTGCCTGGGGCTCGGGGGGATAGGGCGAACGACTTTTTTTTTTTTTTTTTTGAGAGCAAGCATTGATTATGCAGGACACGGTCTCAATTTGCGGGACGCGTGAAATGGGCTTCAAACGCTGTGCGCGCATGTGCTACGCGGGACAGGTGGTCACCCTAATTGTCTTTGCAAGAGTAGTGCATATCTAATGATGTCAATCATCTAGATTTCTAAAAATAAACGCAGACCAGTGCGCTCTTGCGCTCCGCGATCACATACACAATGAATGGCTGAGCCAGCCGCAGTCTGTGCCGTGCGCGTGCTATGTGAAAGCCGCTTTAGAGCGTTGCACCGCTGGAAACGGCAGTCAGTTTTGTTTTGTGTCTCAAATGTTATATTTTGAACCATTCAATTTGGTTACAATGGATAATCACTAGTTTTATGGGGGGAAAAAATCAGTTATAATTTTGAGTCTTTGTCTTTTTTGCCCCGGGTTGAATGTGCCCCTCTGACAAAATCCCTGGCCCCAGCCAGGCCCCTTCAATAAAATTGTTCTAGAACCGCCACTGCCTACAATTCAAAACTATGTTGTGCATGTATGTATGGAATGTATGGGATGTGTTTCAATGCATGCTATATCCCATCTAGGAGGAATAGGCTTTTAGAAGGTAACCTTTTGGGTGGTAATGGTAGCCCATATGTCAAAATAACTGATTCCCCAATAAACATGAATACATGACTGACTGTTGTGTACAGTACGGAAGTTCAGATTTGTCCATTTGGCCTGCAGCCTTTAACCATCAGTAACCTACAGTTGGCAGATGCTTGTCATGTCTGTATTACTAGCTAACTATCTAATTTATTTTCATATGAAAAAGTTGAGTTCAGAACAAAATAGTCTCTGAGATCTGTGGTCGGGTCAGGTCAGGGGGAAAAGAAGCAACTACACCAAGTATTTCTAATATTTCCAATGTTTAACTATGTTTTTAGAAACCTGATGAAGAACCTCCCTCACCCAGCGCGATGTCTCCAGGCCCTGTGTCACCCGGCCCCATGCCCCCCAGCCCTGTCTCACTGGGCCCCGTGTCACCCAGTCCTGTCTCACCGGGCCCCATTTCACCTGGTCCTGTCTCGCCAGGCCCCATGTCACCCAGTCCTGTGTCCCCCAGCCCTGTGTCACCTGGCCCTGTGTCACCCGGCCCCGTCTTGCCTGGTCCTGTGTCATCATCCGTCTCCTCCCCTCAGCCCTCAACCCTCCCCACTCCTACTCCCTCTACCTCAGCTGACCCATCAACACCCTCTGGGGGAAAAAAAAAAAAAATCAAGAAAGCGAGCCCTGCAGACAGATGCTGTGGAGGCCGCCCTTCTGAAGAGGCTTGTGAGATAAGGGAGGAGCGGCAATCAAGTCAAAACCTGTATGTCAATTTTGGGAGGTATGTGGGCAGCTTCTTACAGGAGTTGCCCCAAGATTCAGCTAAAAGACTGATGAGGGAGATGAAGCAACTCATGGAGGTTTCTGAACTCTGATCACAAATTCTTTTAAACTATATGAATACCTTTGTTTTCTGTTTTATAGTTGTGGTTCTCATTGTTTATGTAACCCAGCGAGATGATGGCTCTTCGCTCCCCGGCCCCGGCGGAATCCCGGGGACCCTCCTGCACGCCTAGGTGGAGAAGAGTGACTCTGCGTTGTGTTGAGGGCGGGTGTGTCTTGTGGGAGAGAAACGGAGCCAGGTTCTTTTAATGCGGTCGAGACTTTTATTTTGCCTTCACCGGAACCAGCAGTCATCTCAGGCACCTTGCAGAGCAATACGAAGCATTTTTTTTTAGTATTACACAAAGTGCAAAATAAAAGATTGATTCAATATGTCTTTTCTAGATAGTAGATCAACTGAAACACACGTGACCAACAAAAACACCTGGGCGAGCTGCAACTAAGCTAACACTGGGACAGCTAGCCAAAATTATGGCAAGAACACGGTTTCTAAATTTCGACACGGATTAATCAGTTTGCCGCTGAAACTCACATGAACCTGCACTTAAACATCTTAACATTCAACTACTGACACAAATTGGGTGGATGGGTGGTGTTAGTTCTTAGATTTCAATGCTTTCTGCGAACTGCAGTTTTAACACAGCTTACCTTGCAGAGCAATACGAAGCATTTTGAAAATACGGTGCCCTGCACGGGACAAAACTAGTGCGTACGGCAAGCGGCACAATAACAAAAACAAGGCAAGAGCAGCACCTAGCGGTCACTTTATGTCACTACCTTACATTTACATTTCTGTTTTGTTTTTACATTGTTGCTACTGTTACATTTGATGTTACATTATTGTTTACAGCCTTGGTTCTCAAACTGTGATAATTCAAAAAACACTTTGATTAAAACATTTTAAAACAACAAGAAGTCTGAAATTTTAACTTGCTTTTTCTCATCTGATTAGACATTTACAGTGAGGATGCAATTGGTGCGCCACGCTTCTTCTGTGATTATTAGATAAAATGGTAGCCAAATACTCTCAGGTGGTAGTCAAGAAGAAAAATTTGAAAACCACACGATCTTTGGACATTTACACATGTCCAAAGATCATCATAAATTGAAAATAGAAAGCACTTCCCACACTGTGAAACATTTAGTTTGATCACTTGACAGAGATAACTAAAACAAGACAATCAACATTTTCATCTGTCGATTTATTTTTCCTCGCACTGTTTTTTTTTTTTTTTTGTGCCTTTTAACAGTTAAATACCACTAACAATTAAATTCACATTCTGCACAAAACATACAGGGGACATAAAGAAGCAGGGCGGACTAGTGGTTAAACTGATGTTCCTATAATGGAAATGTCACAGGTTCAGTCCATAGAGTTCTTACATCTCCTCTTAAATAAAATTCAAGTATTGTCAAGGTGCATATCTTACTGTGCTATAAACAAGAACAAAGCATTTCTTAAAATGTGTCACTGTCCCAGTTATTTGCTATTAAAGTAATGCAATTACAATTTCAGGCAGTTTCAAGCACTTTTCAAACCTTGCAATATCACATTAGTCCTCCTGAAGTGTCCCTGAGCAGCACACTGACCATGGATCTGCTTGTTCACTGCAGGTGACTAAAGAAGAGCCTTTTGCCTGACATAAAAATTAAATGTAAATTCTGTTAGTCCAACATTTTAAATCCTTCATGTCAGAGCTTATGGCCATGTTTGAACAAGTTGTTAAATGCAGTCATTTCAGCCATGCTGAACTGGGTAAACTGGCTGAACTGAACTTGACTGGATGCTTATAACAGAAACAGAATAGAAAAATAGAAAATCTGAATTTCACAAAGCACAGCATTGGTAAAAACAAGCAAACAAGTAACCAAAACACTCATAACATTCAGGATTAGCTCAAGTAAAGCTCTCTCTCTCCCCCTCTCGCCCTATTTCTGTCTCCTGCCCTCTCTCTCGCCCTCTACATAAAGATAACTATTCCACATTATCTTGAGGGAGTGTGCCTCATTGGAGCACAATGTCCTGATACGCAAATCGACCTGCCTGGGTTTGGAAGTAGCTGGAAAGCTGACTCTGCACCTCACAACCAAGGTGACTGGAGCGGTCGGCAGAGAGACGTCCGGTGCGATGAAAGTTCATATCTCCACCAACAACTTCCCTCCATTCTCCTGGTACATTGTCAGAGTCTGCAAAGTTGCCAGGGATGTACCTCACCCGCTCATGTTGGTTAGATGAGCAAAGGTAGTTGTGTACAGCAATGCACGCTTTGGTGACTTCCTCTACAGTCTCCAGCGTGCACTCCATGGCCTTCCCAAACACCCTCCACCTCACAGCAAGAATGCCAAAGGCATTTTCAACCACTTGCCTTGCTCTGCAATGTCTGTAATTGTAGGTCTGCTGGTCAGAGGAGAGATTGGCACCTGCAAATACATAATGACCAGTGATTAGACAATACACTTCAGAATAATGACATCATCATATCATCATACCAATAGTAGCTACATGTCAAAAAGGTAATTCAATTATCATTGACTTTTATAGGCATGGCAAAGAGAGAAACAAACTCTCCTCCTTCTGATTTAATGGCCGCACATACCATCTCCGATGGCGACGACGACACTGCCGCTTCTTCTGCCTCAACCTTAGCAGAAACAAAATTATAACTTCTTCTTCCTCAAGAGTAGTATCCATGTTTTATTAGGGCCCGAGCGCTGGAACAGCGCAAAGCCCTATTGTATCTGTAGTGATTCTTTCTTCTTCTTCTTCTTCTTCCGTGTCATTAGGCCTTAATTTGACCCCCTAAACATGCTCAAAAACTCACCAAATTCGGCACGCACCTCAGGTCTGGCGAAAAATTCGATAAAATGGAAAAATAGACCCCCTAAGTGCAAAAATGGGCTCGGTAGCGCCACCTAGGCACACAAAGGCAGCCGCTGCAGCCCACAGGAGTGTGATAGAAAGACCAAAGCAATGCCGAAATGTAGATCTCATCAAGCCCTACAATTCACGTGCTGACACCCCCCACCTAAAATCAACAGGAAGTCTGAAAATTTGCGTTTGAAAGTCACATTCTCGCCCAAAATTTTACTTTGAACAAAATCTATCTCCTCCCAGGGCGTAAATGGCAGCAGCTTGAAAACGGTAAAAGATAGCAAAATCGTGTAAATACAAGATTTATAGATCAAGGTCTTGTGCCTCGTTTAAACTTTGAATAAAGTCTGTAACTCAAACGGTGACTGAGCTGTGACACCTCAAAAAGGGGTGGGTTTGCTCAATTTCTCCATTGGATTGAATGAGGATTTCTCTGTCTGCCTGCATTTTGGTGTGATCACGCCACAGCTGCCAGTACTCAAGTCAGTCACACGCTAAGACATCCTCGGCCTTTCAAACTAAAAGCCCAAAACTCTTTCAAAATAAAAGCACCGAAAACTGGCACAAACGGACGAATTGTCTACACCCGCCGTCCCCAACATGCACGGGGGGGCGAGGGCCCGTCCAACGCTGCTTGCAGCTTTAATTTCACTTTCTTCTTCTTCTTCTCTTGCCTTCTATTGCCTTTCACTTTCTGTATTTGCTATATCCAGAAATACGTCACCGACTTCTTCGCTGTTCACGTCTGTGTCCGAGTGCTGTTGTCTGCCCCTAGCGGAGACCACCAGTATCACGCGTTTTGGCTGCATTGACGAGCGACCGCGCTGCAGCAAGTATGTACACAGGCTCAGCACACTACGTACACGTACGTTTGGCCACGCAGCAAGTATATTACGGCCTTAAACAACAACAGCTGTGCGCTGACGTTCACGTACAACCGCCATGGACTTCGCTCACAAAACCAAGAAACTCCGCCCACAGGCCTCACCTGAGCTCCAAAACTCAACTGGGTCAACAAAATGGATGAGCCCCCACTTGTTACAGCCTGGCTCGGAGACTGTAACTAAGAACGGGAGGGGAGACGAGGTTGGAACAGAAAAACATGTTTTTTGCTACATGGAAAATAAAGGCAAAAGATCAGTATAAATATGTGTGTGCATAACAAAAGGAAAAAGAAGAGCACAGCCGCGCCGAGCCGTCCTCCTCAGACGGCGTGGATGCAGTGAGAGAGAGAGTGACTGCCAGCGTGGGAATAAGTGCGCGCTGCACTGGGCCCAGGTGTAGCGCATCACCTGATGACGGTCCCACCTCTGCTAACCTGAAAGACAGAGCAGACCAACCAGCAACCAACATACCCCCAACGTAGAGGGAGGGGCCGTCACAATATACCCTTCTTTCCAACCCTGTACACTAACATTAGCTTACTAGCTAAGCAAGTAACTAGTAGGGTTGGGCAGTGAAACAGTAATACGGTTTCCCAGGGTAATTAAAAATAGCAACAGAATAATTTATTACCACGACATCATGGATGGAAGACAAAAAAAAAAAAAGAATTAAAGCTGCAAGCAGCGTTGGACGGGCCCTCGCACCCGTGCCCCGCGTCCGCCTCGTGCCCGTCGGGGACGGTCCATTCATGGTGCCACTCACTCACTCACACTCACACGCACACACACTCACACACACACACACACACACACACAATCACGCACACACACAAACACACAAAGTTCTGGCCCAGCCACTAGCGGTGCTCCTCCAGCAGATGACGCCCTAAGCTTGCGTTTGAGTTTGAGAGTTGTTTCTGCTTCTGGGGAGGAAGGGCAGAGCAGGCAGAGCAGAGAAAAAAAAACCCAGAGTCCAAACCTGTTAAACAACTCTTCACCACGGCCATAAACTTTTTCCAATCCACAGCAAGTCCTCCTATTTTTGTAGGAGAATTAGTCCTCTTTCCATCTGCATAGGTTTGGAAGCTGTCAGACGTTTACTTTGGACTCCTGGGGCCTAATTAGTGCCTATGCTCATGGCAAGTGCCTGTTAATTCACAGCAGGCACACCAGGGTCCATGGGAAAAAGTGGAGGCGCTGGTTGTGGACACTCTGACTTTGAGGGCTTCTGAAATCCAAACGGTTCGAAGGAATGTAAATTCCTTCTGAAGTTTTGTTAAGCACTATGTTCTCTGTCATCTATTAAATTTTCAAGCCATTCAAATTAACGCCCAGAGAGTTTATAGATATATATAGGTTTATAGTTTATAGAGTATATGGCTAGGTATGATGCTAGTTATGATGCTAGAGCGGCAGTTAAGTTACATGGAGCTAGTGTGCACTAAAGCTCACAGCTGGTTGAGTTACTAGCTACTAGCTAGCACTAGTAGCAAACACCTACCACAGCATCCTGCAGTGACATGCCATCCCATCCGGTTTGCGTTTAGTTGGACCATCATTTATTTTTCAACAGGACAATGAGCCCAAACACACCTCCAGGCTGTGTAAGGGCTATTTGACCAAGAAGGAGAGTGATGGAGTGCTGCGGCAGATCACCTGGCCTCCACAGTCACTGGACCTGAACCCAATCGAGATGGTTTGGGGTGAGCTGGACCGCAGAGTGAAGGCAAAGGGGCCAACAAGTGCTAAACACCTCTGGGAACTCCTTCAAGACTGTTGGAAAACCATTTCAGGTGACTACCTCTTGAAGCTCATCGAGAGAATGCCAAGAGTGTGCAAAGCAGTAATCAGAGCAAAGGATACAAGGAAGTTTATTGGTCATTATACAACAGGTTGTATAATGAAATTAAAAGGTGGCTATTTTGAAGAATCTAAAATATAAAACATGCTTTGAATAATTTCACACTTTTTTGTTTTCTACATAATTCCATATGTGTTCATTCATAGTTTTGATGCCTTCAGTTAGAATCTACAATGTAAAAAGTCAT